>NC_069122.1:19226205-19311205 GCF_026914265.1 Mya arenaria
TCTTTAATCGTACTTTTGTGACACGTTGTAAAATTCAATTACATTTTGGAGACAAACAATCATGTTCAGCATTCTTAATAATTTAATATAAGATAAAAGTAAGTAACAACACCGCACCTGTGTTCAGACCACATACTGTGGTGCATGTCAAAAGCGCAACTCCAAGGTGTAACAGGGGTGTAACTAATTGTTACCTGAAATATTCTAGCGATCTTCGACGTTTCTAGGTCCTCGCCCCGCACTGCCTGTTTCTTACTGCCTCGAAATAAAATAAAACTTGGCATTCTTGTGTCAACACGTGTCGCGAAATTACAACGCAAACTGTTCCCGCTGAAACTCTTTTGATCGCTTACATCCGTGAAGTTGTGTAATTTATGCATAGGGCGTGATGAAAACCGGAAATTGCAGCGCCACTCGTTTTTCGTTTTGTGCTTGGTAAAACAAAAAAAACGAAAAATGGTATTAATGAATCAATTTCTTATGTGATCTACGTTAGTAAAATTGAATGCATGGAGAAGAAAAAGTCTATCGATTTTGGTTTTCTATCCAGTCATAAGAAAAACGAAAAATGATTAGAATGTTCCTTTTTCGTTTTTTACTTTTAATCATAAAAAAAACGAAAAACGGTTTATAAATGATAGCTTGTTTTTTGTTTTTCGTTTTACACTTTGTAAACGAAAAACAAAAAAAAACGGTATTAATAAATAGTTTCCTTTTTTGTATCCCGTGGTTAAATTAAAATACGGAAAAGAAAAAAAGCTGATCAATTTTAGTTTTCCCTTCAATCATTAATAAAACGAAAAGGGATATGTATGTTCCTTTTTCGTTGTTTACTTTCAATTGTAAAAAAAACGAAAAGACGGTATATACACGGACCATTTGCTGCTGTTTCGTTTTACAAGCATTCTAAGTATTTTCCTATAAACCCTTTCAGTTTCTATAAAAAGAGTTATCTTGCATGTTTAGACATATTTGATTATAAGTGTCCTATGGCCGAGTGAAGATAGATTTATCCCGAGCCTGTTTTTTTGCGAAAACGAGGTTTGCCGAGTTTCCAAAGGCCGATCTGTGCGAAGGTTGGAATGAACTATCTTGCACGACCGGCCATGGTAGATGCATTTTATCCCACCCTATTTAAACAAAAAGATTTTTAAGTGTAGTTCAATAAAAATACTAAATAGATGTGGGCAAGAAAATGATTTCCTGCATGGCCAAATATTTGGATCTACTAAATATCTGGGGAGGAAGAAATTTTAGTTCCAACCTCTCTTAAATATGACCCAAATCACAGCATTTCCTGACAACATGTAGCTGTGGTTTTAGTTTGTGATGTTTGCAAGATAAATTTCTGATTTAAGAATTATACCCTTTGGCGTATCTGAATTACGAATGGTTGCATAGTGAGTAGGTATACATTTCACAGCGATATCCATAAATGTGTTTTTGTGAAATGATAGATATTAAATGAGATTTTGAGATAAGGGTTTGAATACACGATTTTTGTCATGTTTATATTCTCTTTTATCCAGATATTTGATATTAAATGCATCACAAACACATATCTAATACTACCTCTGCATAAACAATGTGTTGAAAATATTCATTTCTTGAAGAATTATTCTCGTTGTCATAATATGTTTGCAAATATGTAAAACATTGTTAACCACATTGTACCTTAAATAACAACTTGTTATCTTATATTATAACATGACTTTACACGTGGCAAACTATTTACTGAATGTTGTTTGTATATAAGTGTTTTTCATCGATGTATGCTCAAATGTCTAAGGCTGGTTTATCCATTTGAAAGAAACTATGGAAACTATGTATCATGATAATAAAAAACGTTGTGCCTTTAAACCGATAATGAGCTACATTTTAGCCTATGTGCCCGTTCCTTCATGTTTAAGACGCGGATCATGCACTGATAAAACTTGTCTGTATATGCTGTATTACAATAAACAGGATTTATTTAATAATACGAACACGGCAATCCTTGTTGATAAAGGTGGCGGTCGGGACAGTCAACCAAGTACGTTTGCCAAATACGTTAAGTTTTCATCGAAACACTACACACCTACACATTTTGCAGGACTGTCGGAATTTTTGGAACCGGATTCGTCATTGTTTGCCTCAATGATAAGAAAGAGTAGGCGGACTGAGATTAGCACTATATAAGAGCTGCATCCACAAAACGAACTCAAATACATATTTAGGACCTAACTACACGTTGTAGGGACCAAACGTAAGTACGTTTTTGTGTAGCTTTCTTCGTTCTTTTTTGATAAGCATACTGTGTTTTGCTTTAAAGCCTCGTGATTTTTTTTTCAAATGAAGGAATCCATTGTGTCTGAAACGCTCACATATAACTCACTACATACAGTGTTGTAGGAAGGAAATTGATATTGGGGCCACGGAAGGGGTGAAATTTTGTTTTTTCAATTTTAAGCATTGAAAGCCTCGATTTCCAGTGAGTTCAGGTTTTATTTTCATGTTTTTATCTAAACACTTTTCGGTTAAAATAAGATAGATATAAAACTGTAGGAGAGTGCGGAGCGAATCTACATGGGCTCCAAACCCTACCTCGTTGATGTCGCCCTTGTATACTTCCATGAAATGCTGGATGTCGTCAGCTGCGGTAGGGTCCTCTACAAAGCAGAAGTGAATCATGTAGACGTCTACATATAGTCGGAATCCTGGTTGGTCGAACCGATCTTTGATGCAGTTAATCGACATGTCCAACGCATCAAAGTACTGCTGACGATAAAGGTCCTTTTGTGAATTCGGATACTCATCTCGGCATTTTATGTCCACGGGGAAGTGTTGGTTCGTTGACATCAACGTTATCGAGGTTGGTGTCAATTGATCTCCAGAACTGATCATATGCGTCATCGGTGCGTAGTTTGCTTAATTGGGCAAGATCGTGACCTTCAGAAGCTGACACGGCTTTATGTTGAAGAGCATTGCTTAGGTTGTCGCTGTGCTTTAACAGTTCATACCCAAGTGTCACACCAAAGAGAAAGTCAAATGAGGTCATCTGACTCTTCTGACCAACAATGCGCGCTCTGGCCTCTTCTTTCACTTACCCGTCTTTAATAATCTGTTTTCACGCCATTCACACGTCAATTAGCTAGAATGCCACAGGTTTAATTATGACATGGTGACCTGTTTATTCAATATCGTGTCAGGCTGGTATTGATATATATGCGCGTTGCTTTATTTGAAATACGATCATTAAGAAAATCGGTATCAAATATTAGCGGCCCCATTGCCGTTACTAGCCAGAATATTGGGGCCGCGGTCGCGGCCCCTGCAGCCCCAGCTCCTACGCGCTTGACATACTAAAACAACATTGATATTGACCCATGTAAAATTAACCTATTAGATATAAGTTGATGAACAAGTGATTTCTTAATTAAGACTCGGCCATGAACTTACCAATTCAGCCTGTTTCAATCCGCCATATCTCCGACAAGCTGCACTTGTCAACACAGTGTACAACGCTGTTTCTATGTATCAATTTTGATAAATTTGTTGAAAGCAATAGCCATTAATAGTTAAGTAGTAGAGTCCGCTTCTGGTGTGAAAGATGTGAAGGTAACGATAGGCGTAGCATTATCCCTATCGGCTTGTTGTTAATTGCTTATACTTAAACCATTTATTTTTCAGGTTTAAACCATAGATAATTCAGTACCGGAAATGAGGCCACACCCAATCCTAATGCTGGCACTAGTGCTTGGGCCAATTCTACTGGCCAAACCAGCGATATCTGGGTATTTACTTTGTCTATCAGAAAATATATTATGTACCAAAGACACTCAAAGGCAAACATGTGGTTATCATAAATAAACACTTTCATTTCTTATGAACAAATTCAACAGGTCGTATTTTAACGCTCAGCTTTAAATATAGTTCAAATTTTGTGCTACCAAGACAAATCAATCCGATGGTTTTAACATGACATGCAGCCGTAATACAGTACGCACTAGGTAATTTAGTGAGGTGCAGCAGTTATACAGTACGTACTGGGTAGTGCAGTTGGCAACATAAGTATACCGCCGCCGGCATGCCAACGTTATACATAACGTACTAGATAATGTAGTAGGATGCAGCCGGTATACAGTACTTTCTAAGTAATGGCTGTAATGCATGGGGGTCAATATAGGTAAACATGATGTCGACGTTCAGCCGTTATACAGTACATACTAGGTAGTGCAGTGGGGTAATATAAGTATTTAGCTGTCGGCGTGCGATCGTTTTACAGTTAACAAAGATACTGTTACAAGACAACAAACATACATTTTACAAGTTTATCTTGACATTGCGAATATTATATTACAGTACACACTGGATAGTGCTGCCGGACAAAATTACGCCAAGTGTGCCTCTGCCCATAACGTTCAACTTTTACAATACGTCAGAAGACGTGATGGTCAAAATGGACCTTCTTCAGGACGACCACCACAGTCTTGTATCTCTTACACATACGTTTGCTAACGGTAGGTTGATTTACGTGAATTTATATACTGGTAGACGAGTCTTTAACGATTAAATTCACGGGAGATTACATTTTTTCAACTTTTGTAAATAAAAACAAGGTTGCAAATTATATAATTACATGTACATTTTTGGCTATTTTCCAATTATCACAATGTGAAAACCCTAGTTTTGATGTTCACTTGTAAACATTTAAATAAGTTGTCCAAATAGTGTGTTTAGTTCAATTCGAATAAATCACTTATTTGACCTTGAAAGAAAAAATACCCAATGTATAATGCAACTGCCGTTCGCATTTCCATATGGACGAGTTTACACGAATTGATCCATACGTATTATAAAATGGGGTTTCTTGCTCTTGTCCGGAAAATAACAATAAACTACATCAATAAATGATGTATCAATTAAACATTGAATATGGTAAACTAGGGTATTCTGGCTTAATCAAGGGTCAAGGCTTAATCTTCAACGAAGATCAGTGTCAATTTTGTAAGTATCTATGACATAAGTTAAAGCGTTTGCATATGCATTACAATTATAGCGTTAAGTACATTCATAAGTGTTGATCACAACAGTATTTTAATCTGCCATGTTGTCTCAAATAGGGGATACAAGTTTAACTCATGCAAAATGACAGGTGTTCGTCACAGTTCTTATTGTGTCTCACACACGCACACACCCGCACACACACGCACACACACACACCCGCACGCACGCACGCACGCACGCACGCACGCACGCACGCACGCACACACACACACACACACACACACACACACACGTGGGTCGAAATAATCAAACATTGTGCAGTGCAGTAGTCGTTAGTTGCCACAAATTCTGTATTAAAAAAGTTTTCCTTATAGCTCGCTTTAGCATTTAATTTCAAAATTTGAAACTATTTAAAGTATTGCTAATTACATTTGCTTATTAAGGAAAACATCTTTTTATAAGGAAATAATGAGGAGCAGGGATAAAGGTGAATTATAATAATACAAAAAATATTTTCAGTATAAAAAGAATTGATACAAGTATCTAAATATGTTTTAATATACCTAGACCTTGATACTTTTTCCGAATTATAATTCATGTTACATTACATACTGAACGCCCGTCGTATATATTCATTTCCCTATATTTTTACTAACACAAACATCGATCAGCGGAAGATGTTTTATTTGATGCTTATACAGTATAGTATAACTTCTGAGATATCGAACCACGTCATTATTTCTTCATTTTCAGGAGAAGGCGGATTGCTTCAGATACAGGTGCGTTATTTAATGCTTTGAGTCTGAAAAAGAAAACTAAAAACTATTGCATTTTTTTCGATTGAAAAATTGCGATAAGAAAGACATTGGCAGTAAAAATCACTCTTTTTATTACACATATTTTTTTTATTATGTTTAACAATGCTAGATTGAAATGATAAAATAATATAATATTATGATATGTTTGAATATAAAAAAAATGATTTTCTGCATATTCAGACGTTAACGAATAGCGGCCCTGTCTTGTGAACGAATTACTTATGCTATTTATATCTTGTTGGTTTGCTCTTGAATTAGGAGGATAATTTGTTTCGAATTTGCTCGTACAACTATGTTCTGAATTTTAATGCTACATCATGGTCTGATAGTTTGTCGTTGATAACAGTTCCAAATAGTGTCATATATTGTACGTAAATTTGTAGATAGCGATAACATACAAAAACTGAAACGAAACCCCACAGGCAGTTTTGAAATACTGATTATCACTTTATCAACTAAAGTGTCTGCACTCTCTTATTTTTAGAAGAATGTAAATATCGGTGCGTTTTTGTTTGTTCTGCAAAAGCATTAATATGATTTGTGTTATGTCAGTAACGTTTTAAACATTATGCAGTCTATAGAAAAATGGCTTCTAGGTTTGCCAATAAAGTTCTCATTGTATGTTTGACTTGAACAAAATTAAATGAATTGGTATGGCTGGGCGATTTTTTTCTAAATAGGGATATATAAGTGAAATGTTTGCGTGCACTGCTGCAATATTGGATCAATTCATTTTACTGTTGTTTACGTCGCAGCTAGAATAAACGATACCATTCCAAATTATAAAGATGTTTGAAAGGGATAGGATTCTATCGTTTATATTTGAACAAAATATAACAGAAAAAAAAATGAAAAATTAATCCTTACAGACTATTAAAATATATATATTAACTTTACTTTTCAAACTTAATCTTTACTATTTATCTAAAAAGGAGTACGAAGTCTATGTCGATTAACTTTAAAGTCAGTCAATATACAATTAGGATTGAATTTCTTATAATTGTAATTAAGGTAGTACAATAAAATCGTTTATGTTATCAAACTTTTTCAAGTTAAGATAAATTGTGCACCAAATATAAATGTAAAATATCATTTCAGGTACCTGCGGACATAGGACAACCCAATATCACGAGATTCACGCTACTCGTACATGGACTGAGCGGGGTCTATTTCCAGCAACACGCTCGACTAAATTACGACTCTGGCACGGTCCCAAAACGTTTCGCAGTCCACATTCAGTTAGACAAATCGGTTTACAAACCAGGACAGACAAGTAATGAGTTAACCTTGACAAAATGACTGTTTTAAAATTAAGTCATTGACAAAACTTGTACTTTGGTTCATTTAAAAACGCATTTATTTGTTCCCGTTGTTCCCGTTGACCAAATGAGTGTGTTTCTGCCTTTGACCAAATAAGTATTTAGAAATAATTAAGTTCTCGCTCTTGACCAAATTAGTGTTTTGTTGCCCTTAAACATATCACAGTTTCGGTCAAATTAGAGATGCTACCTATGACCAAATTAGAACTTCTAAATAATAATAATAATAATAATAATAATAATAATAATAATAATAATAATGACTTTATTTAAAGAAGGTAACACTTTACGACATAGACATCATATTATAGACAAACATAACACACGACTTATTTACAATGTGGCCTTCTGAAAGAACATACACACGCACACACACATAAATGCTTAGAAAGCATAAATTTATGTTATTTCAAACGGGTACGTATTAAAATGTTATACAAAAACATAAAGAAACATGAATATAATACATGAATTATAACATCAATGCCGAACAATACATCAATTTGTACCTAAAGGTTAACAAATCGTATCATTAAAATTTATTTTCTGAGTAAGTAGAATAGTCACACATGTATTTAACACCTTACTCGAGATATATATAGTGTAAAAACAATAGTCATGGAATTATGCGTACAATTCTTACAACTGTTTTTGCAATTGATGATGTAAAAAGAACTTCTTGCAGCAGGCTTTAAATGTCTTTTCAGTCGAATGTTTTTTATGTCGAATGTGGGCAATGTCTTGTCGCGTAGAAGATCGTAATCCATATCTTGTATTGTTTGATAACTTTATAATGTTTCTTATATAACTCGGTGTAAGATTGCTAATAGATTTATATACCATAACAGCCGTTTGATATTTGCAACGGTATTCAAATTGAAGCCATTCTAATTGTTTAAATAATTTATGCGATGGCGTTCTAATAGGCGCAAAGAGAATAATTTTAGCAGCTCTTTTATGAAGCATGGTTATCGTTTCGTATGCGTTTGCTTGCTTTTCTCCCAAACACTACAACAAAAGTCAAACATAGGAAGTATATACGATTTATAAAACAATTGTCTCATTTGATCCGTTAAAAAGTAATTTAGTCTTTCTAAAAGAGCTATCTTTGCAGTTACTTTCTTGCAGACAAAGTCAACTTGCAGATTCCATGACAATGATGAATCAATTCCAAGCAATTTCTTTGAAGTTACATTTTCAATAAGTATTTTGTCTACGAATAATTTGAGTGCAAATGCATTGCTTAACTCTGCATTTGAACCAACCAACATGCAATTCGTTTTCAATGGATGTATTGCCATGTTGTTTATTTTGCACCACTCCGATATTATATCTAAATTTATTTGCAACGTACGTTCATTTTTTTGCGTATTAAAACTTTTTGGATATAGTGTGGTATCATCAGCATATAAGTCAATCAAGGAATTTTCTATTTCAAAGGTAATGTCATAAATATATATATAAGAAAAAGAATAGGTCCAAGAATAGATCCTTGAGGAACTCCAGACCTTATACATCTTCGTGAAGATTGGGAATCCCCAAACTTTACAATTTGGTGTCCATCTTTCAAATACGAAGTTATCAGTTGAACGGAATTATCACTGAAATTGTATAATTTCAATTTATGTAAAAGTATTTGGTGATCTACTAGATCAAAAGCCTTTCGTAAATCAAGGAAGAGAGCACTTACATAGTTTCCATTGTCAATTCCATCAATCCAATCATCAATTATTCTTATCAACGCTGTGTGACAAGAATGATTTTCTCGAAACCTAGATTGAAATGCATGTATAATATTCGTATTTTTTTTAAATGTTTTCTTAACAACATAGTTGCTACACTTAATCGAACAGGTTTTTGTAGTTCTTCACATAAGTATTGTGAACAATTCATATGTTGCCCTTGACCGAATAACAGCTTCGGAACAATGCACATGCTGCCCTTGAACAAATTAGGGTTTCGGAAAAAAACGGTTTCTACACTTGATGAAAGTAGTGTATTGTGCTGTACGCCAATAAGAGTCTCGGAACGATACATATGTTGCCCTTGACCAAAATAGGGTTTCTGTACAATATAAATACATGCAGTTGGCCGACATGAATGGCATAATACAGGTGCTCTTGACCAAATGAGTTCTTGGACATATTTTCAAATGTTTCCCTTGACTAAAATCAACAACAATTTAGTTGTTGCACTGGACGAATTGTAGCTTTTGAACACTTTCAATTTTCTCCGCACCTATTTTTGCTTACTATTATTCATGCCTCTCTAAGACACCGTTCACATGTTTGTCTTGTAGACCAGTGCAGGAAATTTCCCGATCGCGAAACAAGGAATTTCAAATTCAGTGTTGCCCGATTGGGGAATAAAACACTCAGTCCAGTGACTACATTCAAAACTCCTCGGCCATTTTTATCGGAAACAACCGCGGATGTATATGGACGGTTTACAGTGTCAGAAATCGGTACTGCTAAAATCCGCTGCAAGTAGATCGCATAGTAATTTAATTTAGCAGTTAAACTTAATGACTTTACTCTTGGTAAACTTAATTATATTTGCAATAATACACTTCACTGGCAATTAATTTAAACTAAGATCAACAAATACAAGCTAAAACACTACATTTAATTAATGATATAATTCAAAATTTTACAAACTATTTCTACTGATGTATCAGCATACATCCGAGGTTGTTTTCGATAAAAATGGCCGAGTAGCTCTGAATGCAGTGACTATGGTATAATGATGTTTAGTTTAGCTGACAATCTGAAACCAAGGTTGTGTACCAGAGAGATAAATATAAACTCATACCGCCCATTAAGTTATTTGTACGGTATGTGTCTCTCTTTCAGTGTCTGTTAGACCTTATTTTTGTGCATTCATTGGCATCTGGGGTTGTACTTTAAGCTTTAATTGTATAGTTGAATAGATCTTGTGTCCTATTATTTTTATTTTATTGCTATTCTTTTTTAAAACTGGTATTTGAACAAAACTCATATGTCAAAAAGCGTGTTTTAATCACTTTAATCATAAACTGATGTGTATCCTAGCTATTTCATGTAACTATGGTACTTGAAAATATACATGTTATACACTTTTATAACACAAGTTATATTTATTTGAAAAATGGTTTGGCATTTTAGTTAATTTCCGGACATTCGGAGTCTACTCTGACATGACTGTTTTCAACGGACGCTTCAATGTCGACATTTATGTAAGTTTGATTATAATTCTCTCCCCAGATTAACCCATAAATAATATTTTTGTTCAAGTCACTTTTCAAATTGCCAAATAAAAACCCGTTCGCCATTCATATGTCATTCTGACCATGAAGTATGAGGCTGTCAATATTAAGACAATATCAAAAACAAATCAATCCTATCCACATATAATAGATGATTTGAAGAGTCATAAATACGCAATATAAGAACACAATATGGATTCTCTAGCCGTCATTGTATACGTTATTAATGTTATCCCAAGCCTTCGACATAACATCAAACACTCTTGCAAAGTATGCAATTTGGTGCGACATTACAATGACGAGTTATAACCTATTATCGGATTAACATATTCAATGTTCAACTTGTCTCGATGTAAGAGATATGTTTCCGGACATTTTCATTTTTGAAAACCAGGACTGAATATTACCAAGGGATCATAATCGAGTCAGATTCATAGTACAACTCTAGTTGTACTAACAAATGAGCCAAATTTAGGAATTGTATAAAATAAATTACACTGTTCATGAAACTTATCCTGAACTTTAACCATTGTACTCTCCTTTCAGGATCCTAAGGACAACCATATGAAAAAGCTGGCAAACGTCACTTCCGGCACATATGGGGTGCTCGAGGATTTCATGCTCATGGATGAAGAGCCCGTTCTAGGCACATGGCGGGTAGAATCACGTGCTTTAAGGCATCGGTACGACGGCGTCGAGTATTTTGAGAAGGTAAATTTAGATTTTGAACATATACTGATCATTATTTACTATTTAATATTTTTACTTAATATTTATGTTGATGAATGACATAACTTTAAGATTTATTATCAATTGTATATAGTAACAAAATTATTTTTACTTAGCAAACATATCATTGAATGGAAGCACCTCAAAATTCTGAACGTTATTTAGAAATTGATGTAATTCGTATTTAATACATTATTATACTGTGCATAAATTTGAATCTATGTTATATGATTTATTTCAGTCAAATTCAAAGACATTTCAAGTAGACAAATATGGTAAGAACATGTTGAATAGCTTTGATAAACAATTTCCTTTGAAAGATAAGAAAAATACATGAGTAATATTCCTCTGAAAAGGCTTTCGATATATGACTAACATTTTCCAATTACTAACCTGTCTTTTCTCTACTCGATGTTTTCTTACAGTGCGTGTGCTTATTGAAACACTTTAACACCAGTAAAGCCTGTTTGAATGGGAAAACCCTTTTAATAATACGATGAAGGCTACAGGAACAAGCCCAGTAGTCGAAAATCAGAAATAACTCCTGCTTAGGGACACAAATACAAGCACAGGTATAAATCCAATGAGAGAGTAAAGATCTCAGTAGACAGCAACCAAGGTCTAGCCCAAAACGAACAGCGTTGAACCTCAGTAGCAGTAGGTCTAGCGTTAAGAGAACATCCGTTAATCAGTAGCAAACAACCAAAGGTCTAGCGTTAAGAGAACATCCGTTAATCAGTAGCAAACAACCAAAGGTCTAGCGTTAAAAGAACATCAGTTAATCAGAAGCCAACAAACAAATGTCTAGCGTAAAGAGAACACCATTTAACCTCAGTAGGCAACACACTAAGGTCTAACGCCAAAAGAATATCAATTAACCGCAGTAGACAATTAACCAAGTTCTAGCGCAAAGAGAACATCAGTTTACCTCAGTAGGCAACAAACCAAGTTCTAGCGCCAAGAGAACATCAGTTAACCTCAGTAGGCAACAAACCCAAGTCTAGCGACAAGATACCAGCATTGATCTCTGTAGCAACACACAATAATCTAGAGGATATCTTTTGATTTCGTTAGGCAACGAACCAAGGTTAACCACCAAGAGAACAATTTCTAACCTATGTAGCAAACAAAACAGGGTCTAGTGCCACGAGGACATCATTAAAATCAGAAGCCAACAACTACGATTTTGCGCCATAAATACACCCATTGCTCTCAGTGGGCTACAACTCAAGGTCTAGTGCGACGAGGATACCACTCTATATGAGACCGAGGTTAAGCCCCACGAGAACTTCTTTTAAGGAAACGATCTTATTCAAAATAGAAAGTTGCCATAGATAAGTTCAAAGACTAAAATGTTATATACCTGTTTATCCATGTAAATATTGGCAAAAGAACAAGTACCTCAGTCATTATTAAAAGTTTGTTTCCTCGGTTTTCGCATTTAATTATAAAAATCATTGATTAAGTTAGTCCTGATTAATAGTAATAGAAATTCTTATTCCGAATAGGATTCTCGCTTAAACCAAACAAGGAAATACAAACGTAATGGAAAGGAGATATTTCCGAGGAACAAACAGTTCTTTTAAAGAAATGAAAAAAACACTTTACATTTACATTAACTTCGATGCAAAAAGTCGGTTAGAAAATATCGTGCATATATATATATATTTAAATTTCTTGCGTACCAGAACATGAAATACTCATGGAACAAGTCAAGTACAGGCTCCATTGCTTTAAACGTTGATTTGCCGCTGATTAAAATCGTTTGCCAAAGTATTGGCTGACGGTAATAAGTATGAATGTACCAAAAGAATGGCTTAATGCGACGCATGTCACATAATAATTTAATTTGAGCAAAGGTATAGTAATGAACATTTAACCAAATTAGTTGTAGAGATAATATTTGGTCTTCCTACACAGCATATGTTTAAAAATAAACCGATTCATTAGATTAATATAAATAACAGCTGGCTGCTGATTTACACAATAAATGTACAGCATATTTGGACAAGATATAGTTTCGACCAAAACACTTTGTTTTCCTGTGTTCTATGATCTAATTTCAAACGAAAAAGGAGTGTATTATGAAAAACAGGAACAAAGATTACCCTGTCTGATATGTAAGTCAATGATGTGACCTAGTTGACGCTTTTGTTTTTCAGTGCTACCGAAATTCGACGTGAATGTCAACTTGCCGTCCTATGTTGTTACCACTGATAAGGAAATGCAAGGGTCTATCACAGCAAAGTAGGAAACCAGTTTACTTATGGTTTAGAGATTACAAATAGCGCTATATTAGACCTCCATGTGCTTTCCTTCCTAAGCAACGAACTGAATCACATGTGTTGTATAGCTGTTGTATAGCTGTCAAGCACAGCTTAGGCAATAAAACAATGAAAACTGAAAAGCAGCTCAAACTCGATATATTCTGTTTAGATACACATACGGGAAACCTGTCATCGGAACAGCAAATGTAACAGCCGACATTAACTACAATGGGGCACCTTGGAAGATCCGGGGCGATGAAGTCATGGTCAAAATATCGCTCGATGTAAGATTTTATTGTGTTCTAGCTGGTCTTTTTTTATCTCGGGATATTTTTAAGCCATGTCGTCGTCGTCGTTTTTCCATAAAGGTATCAAACCACATTGCTATAGTTAAAGCATATCCATATATATGTCCCTTTTTCAACTTGAAAGTATTATGAGTATTATGCACATATCGTTGCTATGTTTCTACAAACCTTTTTCATTAGATTTAAATTTATTTGCAACAACAATTGGTTTATTGCAACACGTAACAATACGTTAACTATATATTGCATTTAAATATGAATTTACTAGTCTAATATCCTGAGGGCGGTACAAGTATCTAAGCTATATATAATCATTACTTTTTCTAGCTTAACGGTAATGCTAAATTCACGATTCCCTTCGACCAACTCCTGAACGAAGTTGACCCCTATTCATACCAACCACTGGTAGAGAAACTGGCCGGCTATCAACTCATCATAAGGGTGAAGGTCACTGAGAGTCTAAACAATGTCACAAGGGAAGCTACGGGATCGGTGAGTGGATATCGTATGCTTTTTGTCAAGCAATCGCAACTGATCGGTCGGCAATTTCCAGAAATGTCAAAATAACCTTTACAAAGGACCATATCTTATTGGTACATATATTTAGATATTACTTTCAACCATTTTTCCTGGAAAACCATGTCCTATGCTGGATAATTCAAGAACGTATGAACTGATTCTAAATTCATATGAAAAACTACAGAAACAAGCTCAGTAGCCAAAAGTTCAAACAAAAAGACCGTTTCATGGCACAGGGTAAATGCCAAAGTAATATATCGCAAACAAACACATCAAAAACAAGAACAACAACAAGAAACTCCACAAACAACACAGTGCATAAATATATACTATATAAAAAATAGGTGTGTTCATCAAGGATTGCTAGGTACCACCTGAATGGTCAGTAAAATGTAAATTTACTGGTGGTTTCAACCAGTTTTTGTGCACAACCTCGCTCTTATCCAGAATAAAGTTAAAACTTAAAAGGTAAATCTTATCAAAGTATGCATTAACTTGAGGAAACTTAATAATAAGACCCCAAGTGAACCCCAAGTACTTCAATGATTAGGGATCCCAAGGCTTATTGCAAATATTACATTGTAATAGAAACCATGTTGTGGTATACACCATACTTTGCATTATGTAAATCCATAATGTAAAGCTGATGGTTCAATATATTATGTACATAGATAAATATCCAGAAGGTTATACAATATGGACCCCGGATATGAACAATTTGTATAATTTGTTGGTCGCGATCTTAATTGCAGATGGCAAAACAATATCGAGTCGTATGTAACAAACACACAATTACCCAAGGTTGTATTGTAGTGATAACAGTGGATGCCGGCAATGTAACTTTTAATAACATTACAGTTGCATGTTAAATATATTGTGCATTTATGAGATTTTTCTCCGTATAAGCAAAAATGTTAAAATTTAAAAAAATCTAACATATTTTATATTAGGTTCTCTTCTACAAAGAACCCTTCACAGTATCGTTCGCTCGTGATAGCAGTCCAACCTTCTTCAAACCTGGCCTGCCTTACGTTGGACACGTACGTATGAAAAAAAAGCTATACTTTGTTTTATTTGTGAAGTTACTCTTAAAATAATTGATTAGATATGTTTTTCTCAAAAATACAGGTGCGATGGAAACATTTAAGTTTTTTGCACACATTTCGGCTATTTTCCTAAAAAGGTAGAGAAAGCAATCTATTCTAATAATGAAAATGAAGTATGTGACGTCAATGTCATGCATTTCAGACATTCTAGCTGAAATGTTGCTGCATATTATAACAATTTCGAGTGTACAGTTTAGTTGTGGTAAACATTTGACTGAAACTCTATTTTGATAGAAACTATTCACTTTTTGGACCTTATAGATCAAGTTAACGCAAGCTGACGGGCGTCCAGTCATATCTAACGCAACGGATATTTTGTTACGGAGTTACGTAAAATTTTACGACAAAAGCCACGGAAAGTACCGAGCTCACACTCTACCGGACAAGCATTTCGCTCCATCACCAACTGGTATTATCGAGTTTATGGTTGATCCTCCAGAAAACGCCACCTCTCTCCATCTTCAAGTTCGTTAAATCAGTATTATTTAATGTATTTTCTTCGCCAGAATATAATACGCGTAAAAGGCTTTTTACAGATCTTAAAATCGAACTAGTTAATACATTGAAAAAGTCTAATCTAAAGCGAGAAGTGCAAGGTTTATTGAACGCAGAATCTTCGTCTTGTGTACCAAATGGAAAAGTTAATTCATTATTCAATACATTCCACAGGGTTGTCTGAATTGTTACGTATGTGACAATCAAAATCATCATTATGTCATGCAGTGATGTTAACACAATTTTAATAAAAAAATTCTTATACTTTTATTTCATAATATTAGAAACTTAAACGTTGGTTTATGCGTGTAGACAATACAACTGGGTTTATTACTGCATAAATATTTTTATTGCAAATTAACATTATATGATTGACTTACTATGTGTAAGTCGAGTTGCTTTTACTATCGAGATTGTCTTTGGTAGGTTTGGGTCGAGTAGACAATTAACGTAAGGATATCAGTTCTTAGGTATAGCCCGAGTAGATATTAACATTAGTTATTAAATGTCTAATATGAAAAATGAACGCATATCAACATTATGATTGGTTGTGCTTAGGTTGAGTACAAAGGACTTACCAACACTTACGACATGACAAAGCCGTCCTGGTTGATTGAAAATGGAAACCTTCAGCTGTCTCAAGTCAATTCATCAATGGTAGGAAACATATTATTTCTTTTGATTGTTTTTGAAACCCCGCTTAGTGACATTTCCAACAGAAGTTTCAACCTAATCGTCAAATATGTCAACTGACGTGATTTTGATATAACCCGTATATTGCTGCAAGTCAAAATTAAAAGTATGAATGTTTCAAAATGAAACAATATCAATATCAAACTTGAAAAGTATTTATACTCTATTTAACCTAAAATGACAGCCATTAATAAATGATCCAACGATAATTGACAAAAATAAACTTCAAAATACAACATCGCATGTAACGATGCTATGTTAGGAGCATGCTTGCGATCGATCGGTATGTTGAATTATGTATTAAGGATTTATAACGATACTGATGACTGATACTTATTCGTAAATTAATATTCCATTTTTTTCAGATCGGGGAAGTCGTTGATTTTCAGTTACTCGGTGCGGTGCCACTTGGAAAGGTTTTCTACTATGTAAGGCCTTCGTTCGTTTCATATTTTAACCAATATACCAGAAAGATTATTCCTTATTTTCTGTTAAGTATAGTCATAAATTTTGTTCCAATCCGAAGCGTCTCCACATATTGCGCGGTATGTAAACGGAAATACACTGCAGAAGCTTATTGCACGTTCAAAGAAAAACTGGAATTATCTGTAAGCGAGCGCGTCCATAACATTCGCACAGAATGTCTCGCTGAACAGGATGTTCTCTGAAAGGCCCAGTGATAAGACTACAAAAATGATCTTGTTTCAGGTGATAACAAACGACCACGTTACCCTATCAGGAGCACTAGACTCGATATCCAAAACAGAGCATATTCACTTTCAAGTTAAGGAAGATATGAAACCATACAGCAAACTAATCGTGTATTACTTCACCACGGATTCCTGGAATGCGGATTCCATTCATTTTGTTGCAAAGACATCCGCTGATGTCTTCCAAAACAAGGTATAACGCCTAAGGCCAAAGCCATAATGCTGGATTATGTCTACAATAGTATCATTTTTGTCAAAGGGTTTCTCGTACATATTTCATTCTCGCTTTATCTTCAAAATGAGTTCAAGTAGAGGTTTTGTATTTATTACTATGTACAAAAAATATCTAACAGATGAAAAAAAAATGTACACACAAATTTCAAAACTATACTTAATCAACCTTCAAAATATATTACTTTGGATTTTCAATGAAATCGAAAATATTCTGTCAAATTTGAGGACAAAATAACTTTTTATTTAAACTTCTAATGGCGATTTACCATTATTACAAGAAATTTAAAAAACATTAAACATGAACTCTTTTTGTTTCGATTTTTGACCACAGCAGCATTAGTGAGCCATTAGATACTAATCCATTCCAACTGGATAGAAGCTAAAACTTTCTTAACCATGTTTAAATTTGATCGAGTTAATAAAATGTCAGTTCTTTGTAATTAATGTATTCCTTACCCAGATTACAAAAATATCTGATCATGAATGACTTGGAGTGTCTTTATTTTTTATATTGTTTTATTAAGTAGAAAGGATGTTCGTAATAATCATGATAGGTTATATTATTAATGGTAATACATGCACTTGACCCGTTTCAGATATCAATGTCGTTTGACAAAACTCAAGCCGAACCAGCTGAGAATGTTTCTCTTCAAATTTCCACTGATGCTGACTCTCTAGTGAACATTCTTGCCGTAGACCAGAGTGTTTTATTGTTGGCTACTGGAAATGACATCACCCAATCTGATGTATGTGTAACCGCAATATCATACGTAGTGATCTTCCTTTACGAGCAGATAAGATCTCTTCCACCATTTACGACAATCGCTTTCAGCTTAATAAGACTTTTTTGAAAATTGATTTTTTAAAGTATTTACGCAAGATGTCAGTAAAGTTCATTTAAATAACGTCGTGTTGTAATTTAAAAATGTTGTTTTTTAACTTTTTGAGTGACGTCACGTGATTTCGGCATGTACGACTTGTGGCGGTGATTGCTTTTAGCTAAGGGATATAACTGCCATGGCTGGTTTGGTGTAACCGATGCTCCTTATATTTACTACCGTTTGCAAATAAACTAAGCATATACAACTTGCCAATCATCTAATTAAGGGGCGGTCATTATGCATATTTGCTACGAATACAAAGTTAGTTTGTGCCGCACCGAAAAAATGAAATCCTGCAGAAAAATGGACGAAGGTTCGATTTAAACAAAAACAAAACGCAGAATATTTATTAGTCAACTTTCTTTTATACCAATTTCGGAAACTGTCAATATGTAAAATCTTCACCAGCTCTAATAAATAAGCATTCCAAAAACGGACTATTTTACAGGTAATAACCTCACTACGTCCGAACGACAGGCCTTCCCAGAATGCAGCCTCTATGCACGACCCAAAACAGATCATGCAGGTATTTATACAATGTATCCTTATTATTTAATTTCAATTTGTCAGCAACCAAAATTGCATATTGACACTAATTTCTTAACTGATTTGCCATTGAGCAAAATCAAATTATGTTGTTGGGGTATTGTTCGTTCTGTCCATGTAGTTGGATTTACAAACATTATTATGGTCATAAGTTTAACTTTTATTTACAGACCTCGGGTATACAGGTTCTCTCGGATGTAACCAGTTTTTCCTGGGCAGCCCCTCACTATAAACGACAAGTGGACTGTTTCCCCGGAGGTACACATCGTACAAAATTTAACACTTTTGCAAAGTCGAGAATAAGGTACTTACCTTTAAAAACTAGTCAAAACAAGATTTGATCGGTGTTACTAATCGGAGTCCATGGTATTAATAACAAACCTGTTAATCAATGAAGTCAATGGCGTATGGCCAAAATAGTAACACAAATGGCATGTTATATAACATCCCTTCCTTCGGAAATTTTGACCCAACTGAGTACAGGCATGACAAAATAATTAGCGGCATTGGCAGTGTCGCACGCTCCGCAGCTCTTAATTTAATTTACAATCAAAGCGAGATTATTAACTTCATGTTGAAGGTAGGCTGTATAGTGAATAATGTTTTTCGGCCTCTTCTTCGTGCCTGGTGTCAATGGTCAAGTATGTTCAGAAATAAATGCATTTCTCATTGGATCTTAACCAATAGTTGATACAGTTTTCATTGACCTAATATCGCAACATAGTTGGACAAGGACCATATCAGATTATTTATTCCGCAGAAATAGGCAGTGATTTTTGTTTCAAAATTGACCGATTTCACTAAAATACGATCGCACTTGAGGCAGGCACCATATTTATCTCGCGGACTTTTAGTAAATGTATTTCGTCCCACCGAAGCGTCCTTCTTTTGTAATGTTATTATTTATCAATTGCATTGATCATCATATAAGTTCAATAGAAGATGTACATTTGATGAAGCTGAAATAAACGACTTCCTTTTGTATGTTAAGCATACACCAGGGTTGCTCACGTCCCCTTACCGAAGTCATTATTTCATATAAGTTTGATTGGGACTTTTAAATTACTCAGTAAATGCAATTAAATTAAATATATTTTTATATATGTTTTTAATGATTAATAAAAAAAGATAAAATGAAAAGTTGAATATCTTTGGAGGATTTGTCCGCATATGCATAACATTAAATAAGTAGTACTTTTTGAACACAATATTCATTCATTTTGATAACAGCAGGTTTTTACGAAGTCGTGAAGCGCCAAAAGTTAAAGTTTATATTTGTTCCCAACATATTATCATTCGGGTGTCCTTAAAAGACGCACATTGGATACCAGGCATACTCCATGTTCCAGGTCCTGTATCTACATATGCTCCGATACAGTATCCAACGTATGTGCCAGGTATGGTTCCAACTCCAGCTCCAGGCACGACACATGCTCCCAATTATATACCAAGTAATTGACGGCATTTCAGAAATCTTACAAATCGTATGTTTATTATAAGGTGGTACATATCACCACAACCGTTCCTTGAATGTATTCAAGTATGGCATATGCATCCTATCCTCATGGAGCAGGAACAGGTACAGTTTCTCTACGGCACTCTTCTGTAAGTTTGTATGTAGACATTTCAGGATGCTACGATGCGAAAAGGGTGTGAGAGACCAACAATTTAAAGTTGCATTATTTCTGTTTTTCATTCAGTCTTAATTGCAATCGTTTGCAAGAATAACACATACATTGTTTGCTACATGTTTTGGTGAAGGGCTTATTTGTAGTATTACTTTCGGTATACTTTTGAAATATTCATATTCTATACATTAAAAATAGCTCCAAAAGTTAAGTAAATACACATGGGATACATTAAAAACGGCAAACACACCAGTTTGTGCCTTTATTAAGGTTATAATACATAGATGGAATACTTCGTTGTTTGCCCTTAAAAAATGACCTCTAGTATAATACACAGTTGACAATATGCTTAATTGCCTTTAACCAAACGGCCTAAAATAGTATAATACACACTTGGAATACATATATATTTATTTTTATCAAACAGTCCGAATTAATATAAGATGTGTCAATGTTAATTTATCATTCGGGTGTCCTTAAAAGACACACATTGGATACCAGGCATGCTCCATGTTCCAGGTCCAATGCCTGGAAGTACATATGCTCCGGGAAAGTATCCAACGTATGTGCCAGGTATGGTTCCAACTCCAGCTCCAGGCATGACATATGCTCCCGGTATCATATCGACAGGTAATTTACGGCATTTCATAAATCTTTCATATCGTTTGTTTATTATAAGGTGGTACATATCCCAGTATGATCACCACAACCTTTCCTTGGATGTATTCAAGTATGACATATGCAATGACCACCACACCTGCATCCTACCCTCATGGAGCAGGAACAGGTACAGTTTCTCTACGGCACTCTTCTGTAAGTTTGTATGTTGACATTTCAGGATGATACGATGCAAAAAGGGTGTGAGAGACCAACAATTCATTATTGCATTATTTCTGTTTTTCAATCAGTCTTAATTGTAATCGTTTGCAGGAATAAAACATAACATTGTTTGCTACATATTTTGGTGAAGAGCTTATTTGTAGTATAAATTTCGGTATAATTTTGAAATATTCTTATTCTGTACATTAAAAATAGCTCTACAATTTAAGGAAATGCACATGGAATGCATTAAAAACAGCAAACGCACCAATTTGTTCCTTTATTAAGGTTATAATACATAGTTGGAGTACTTCGTTGTTTGCCCTTAAAATGACCTCTAGTATATTACACAGGTGACCAACATGTTTTAATGCCTTTAACCAAACGGCCTTTAATAGTATAGCACATATTTGGAATACATATATATTTATTTATTGAATGGCAGGTAACTCCGGATCCACGCTACAGGAAGTTAAACACACGAGAGAAAATTTCCCCGAGACTTGGTTGTGGACAAACATAGTTTCTGAGTATGTTTTATAACTGTATACACGTGTCAGAAGTTCACATTCATATGTGCATTATCCCTTTTCCCGGTATTATTAAGGCAAGTATTAAGAACAAAGGATCGCGTCTGTTGATAGAGTAGACGTTTGATTAACATTTCATTACCTACATCATTGACCTAAGTCATATCAATCGATCTTGCTTAAAAAATCTCTGAAATTGTTTACATATATTTAGTGCTGAAAACGAACAAAATGTCGGCACCTACTCAAAACTTATTTTTTGAAACACAATCATGGTTAAAATATGAGGTTAGATCATTTAAAATGATAAGTTTTATTAGTTTATTTACTACCAACGAACCTTCAGAAAGTAATACAATTCCTGTATAAAGAGCAGATGTTCTCCATACCCACCAAATTGTCACTAAAAGTTAAGGAATAGCGAATTTTTCAGTTATAGATGAAACAATCAAATTAAGTCTTTAGCAGATTCTGTTATATATGCCTACGATCTGTACCTTTTGCAACTCGTATGTTTGTTTGGAAGGGTACAAAGGGTTTCGCAAGGTGTCAATTGAACATTTAAGATCATGTGTATACTTCAAGGTATTTGCTTCCAGGTTCTGTCGAAAGTGTTCTATAAAAAGATTTTGTTTTTAAAGAAACCTCTTTTATGTTAAGAAAATATGTGTCAACAGCTGACGAATTAATGTGTTGTCGTCGACTATTTCTCTATTACAAGCGTAGAAAATTAACACCGGATTTTAAAGTCTAAATAGCTGTAATGACATGTTTAACGAAACGGACTGATAAGAAAATTAAAACCCTAGGAAAGAAAGTGTTTCAGTGACTTTACCATATACTTCGGGTAAATCAAATGAGTGTCTGTCACCTTTTTTGTTTCTTGCTGTATCATAAAGAATACCATTTTTGTTACAAAGCAAAGCAAAGAAGCAAAACTGGTATTGCTTCCGTCTCATTTTAGTGTTAAAATCCTGCGCACTAGATTAGACAATATCCGGGAAGATGAAAGTAGGTTCTCCTACAACATAATTATATGTACGTGTACTGTAAATTAGACTGTGTATATTTGGGTGCATTTTCGTGTTTAAGTCAAAACGGCGCCGCTGTAATCTCTGCGACGGTTCCGGACATGATTACTTCCTGGTACGCGACGGCCTTCTCGGTTAACGCGTTGTCTGGACTTGGAATCACCGATGGTCCATCAAAGGTAAGCCTTATAATTAAGGTGTGGGATACATGTAAGTTATACTATTTTTATATTATTATGAAGAAAGCGTTAAACGGATATTGTTAATGTTGTTCAGGGTAGTGTCTTTGGTTGAGTACCAGTATTGAGTTCGAACAAACGACCACTTGGGTGGGAAATGGACACCTTTAGACTTTAGACTACACCCACTCTCATTTGTTTTGAAACATATAACTTCAATGCTATGTAAAATCTGTTATGTTATGAAAATATTGCTATTCTGACTGGAATAGAACAATTTGGAAAAAGACATCTTTGCGACTTGACAATCACACATTGTATGTTATGCTTCATGCCCTTTGGCTGCATAATAAACTGACCCAGCCGTTACACTATCACAACTTGTATATATATGTAATGAAACGTGCTGTGATACGAGAAACACCAGATGCAGTCCCTAGCTGATTGCGAATACATCTCACGCGATCGTAAAACATCCGGATATGGCACTAATTGGCTGGTTTTGAGATCATGGTACACATTTCGATAAGGCAAAGACAACAGTCAAGAATCAAAATACATGTACATTCTATGTTTGTTGAATCATTTGTATTAATTGCTTTATGTAAAATCCCTTATAACTTGTCTAAATATTTGATATTACATTAACTTGGGTATAGATGTTCGCAAAGATAATTTGCATACTTGTCATAAGCCATATGAAATAATTCAAGTGCAAAGTTATGTAAGTCAATCAACAAAGAAACCGGCTGATGGTGCATCGGAAACTGCACGTGATTTGATTGTGAAACCCTTTTTTGAGGGGTAAATGTTTAAGTTTCAGTATTGGTGAATTAAAACATTTAGCAAATGCAAGTTTAGTCCGAATGAATTCACAATCATCTGTGCACGGACCAAATGATTTCATAGATGAATCGCACTTCTGAAATATTCAATTTCAATAATACAATATGTACTATCTTTAAAGCACACATTTATCCTGTTATTAAAAAAAACACACCTAAAAGTAACAATTCCAAGACAGAAAAACACCTAGTTTATAAGCGACCGTTTGCACACGCCATGAACCTTATATAAACCATCCAAAACGTGTTGTTTCTAAGATAAGAGGTATTTCGAAGATTATTGGAGTATGATTACAATTGGAAGAACATGCGCTCTTCTTCAAAAATGCAATATGAATGAAAATATCATAACGTTGAAAAGTAATGCATTTTGGCAATGATTTTGCTTCCTTTTCATTTTAATTTAGTTCACGACGTTCCGGCCATTCTTCGTCAGTCTGAATCTGCCCTACTCTGTGGTGAGAGGCGAGCAGGTCGTCCTGCAATCAAACATCTTCAACTACATGGGCCAGGACCTCGACGTATGTGCAATTAAAAATAACTTATCAGTTATTTTAAACATTAGTGGATTTCTGTTGAGATATGTAGTTCTGCTGATCACGTGATATTTATCGAATATGCATATACAATCAAATGAACAATATATAACAGCGTAAACAGCGTAAAATCGCATTATTAGTAAGGAAAAATGGTGGAGACCATGTGAATAAATTAACGATTTATGTGAATTTGATTTATTAAATATTACATGGGTCTGCAATTAAATTAATATTAATGTGGAAAAAGCACGGATTTCATGTAGTTCAACTTTCCTTTTAATCACACCGTTACATCATATTTGGACAATCAACTTATGCACTACGAAATGAAAATCAAGTGTGTAAGAATAAAAATTATTCGCGCTTTCTGGAATCTGACTCTCTCATCAAAATAATGCCCGAGCATAAAACATTTCAGGTGACAGTAACATTGGATAAATCCGATGACTTTGACGTCATTCAAAACAAGAGTGGCCATGTGACATACCAATCCATAGATGTTGTCACTCAAATACACGTAAGTACAACAAGAGTGGCTATGTGACGTACCAATTAATAGATGTTTTGTCACTCAAATACATGTAAGTACAACAAGAGTGGACATGTGACGTACCAATCCATGGATGTTGTCACTCAAATACACGTAAGTACAACAAGAGTGGACATGTGACGTACCAATCCATAGATGTTGTCACTCAAATACACGTAAGTACACATAGAGCTGATCCGGTGCACCTTCTCGAGTCACCGGAGATTATGTTTTATTTAAAAACAGCTGTAAGGTCATGCGCTAAATATCTTGTTCCAAATTATCGCCGATCGGCTTCAGATAAATGGTGAACTTATAACCTGACTAAATAATAACAGCCAACTTAAATTACGTGCTTGTTGGCAATCTAATATAAGTTTGTTGTTGTTCACTTAAACTCCACAGACATGCAAATACATGGGCGTTAATACAGAGAATATTGTAACAAGCCACATTAGAAGGTTTTAATTGTGTCATCATTCTTAAATCAAATGGATACATTTGAAAAAGAAATAAGATGAGAATTCAATATGTATGCATATTCTTTCATTAAACTGTTGTGATAGCAATGAGAGTGTAATTCTTTGTGATGCAATCGTTTATGTAATTATCTCTTTTATTTGCTCCTCAGGTCAAAGCAGGAGCGGCAGCGTCAGTTTTCGTGCCAATTGTCCCTCGTATCGTCGGTCAAGCGGAGATATTCGTGAAAGCGCAGTCACCTTTCTCAGCAGATGGCGTCAAACGACAACTTAAGGTGCGGGGTTTTGACTAAAATAATATATATATATGTGTATATATATTATTTTAGTCAAAACCCCGCACCTTAAGTTGTCGTTTACTTTAACGATGAAAAGGGAATACATCTGTATCGAACTTCATTCCACGCTCTGTAATATTCCATCACACAGTTGAACAACAGCAAAACAAAACTTCAACGAGCATAATTTTATTTGTATTTATTTCAGTTTTTAAGGAAATATTTAATGTTATTGCAATGTATCATAACTTAAACATTTACTTTCAAGATTTTTACCAGACCTCATAATGCAATATTTTTCAGTCATATATAATTTATAGTGTGAACAAGATTCAAACGTTAATCCTTTTATGCAAACACGTCACTAGGTCGAGGCTGAAGGAAAGAAGATGCACTACAACGTTCCCTTACTGATAAGCGAGCTGAACCCGACCGACGTGGTTTTGGCTTTCCCCGATAACCTCGTGCCAGACTCGCAGAAAATTCAAGTTGCTGCTATTGGTGTGTGATTCCTTTTTGTTTTCGAAGTTTTTCCGGTTTCTTCTTAATATAAGTATATTGGATTTTTAAGGTAAATCTGTTATGACCGGCTGCTCAACTTTCCTAACCTAGTTTCCAGGGTTCAATAAAAGGGATTTCACCAATTTTTTTTAAAGTTTAATTGTCAATCATTGTAGTTTAAAGCTAGATTTGACAAGAAACCGCTGATCAATTGGCCATAAATAAATTTTTCACTATAGAACTGAATATTAATTGCCAAGTTCTAAGTGACATAATGAGCCCTTCTGTAAACAATCGTACGGCTTGTGCTTTTATTTTTACTATATTTTCTCGTTCTATGCGGCATAATGGCCACCGTATGTAAAGAGCTATATTACACTATAGTTTAATAATCTCGTTCTAGGCAATATAACGCTTTACATCTACGTTCTTATGGTTTTATTTTAACCATTTTGCTCCTTCAAGGTGATATTATGGGCCCTACCGTAAAGAATCTAAAGTCTCTGTTACGCTTGCCGACTGGTTGCGGTGAGCAGACGATGACGAGTTTTGCACCTGATGTGTTCGTGTACAACTACCTGCAGGCCTCAAATCAACTTACGCCGGAAATTGCAGATATGGCTAAACACTACATGAACAGAGGTTTAAAAGTTTAATTGATTTTCTTTTTTGTTTTATATATAATTGATCTACAACAAGCAGTTCTCAGTAAATATGACGTAAGTATGGCGTGTTTAACTGTGTGGTTTGTCATGCTGTTTCGATTTTAAAACTCTCATGCATCACAGGTTGGTGCTGTTTCTGTTTTTTTTTATTTCATATGTTATGGCGGCGCCATGGGTTAACTCAATTCCTTTTATGTAAAGGGTGTTTTCTAAACATGCAAAAACCTGACAATTTTAACGTTTAACTCGTCACTTGGCGTAAAAAACAATCAAAGGAATGAAACAATAGTTCGCCTCTTCATCAAATCAAAGCAATAATAGTGTATTAAAATATAAATAAATGTGTGGTTATAAATTGACAAACTGAAAAATAATTATTTACTAACTAGGCTATTTGTTTCAACTTTATCCAGGTTACCAACGTGAGCTTACGTTCCAGAGATCAGATGGATCCTTCAGTATCTGGGGCCAACAGGACTATCAGGGAAGCATGTGGTATGCATGTCTTATTCGTTTATATGTTCGCAAGTATAAGGCACAATATACAGCCATATTAGCATTTGACATTTTAAAGTACAGTTTTTGCCATAGAATCGTTTTGTTTTGAAAATTGGGTCGGATTGTATTTATAAACATTCTTCTTTTTTTTAAAGAAATGCACATTTGAATGATTACAATCCTGTTGTTTTGTTCAAAAATGCGTTTAGATTGAGATTGGGATATGGTTTAGTTAAGTTCGAGTAATTGGTGCCACAAGAGACGACAAGAGATGCAAATTGATACATTTATCAAGTACATTTATTTTTCTGGTTCTTTTGGGTACCAAATTATCACTATAAACCATTGCCTATGCTCAATTTGACAAACGGACTCCAGCACAGTTTATATCAGCTTATAATCGACTCTATAAAGCAAATAAAATAAACCTTTTAGTTCAAATAAAACATATCTATATGAAGTCTTAAGCGAAAAACAGTGTTGTCGAGGAAAGGGTATATGAAATAATATGCCTCATAATAAGCAAATCATAGTATATTTTAAAAGAAAACGTTGTTATTCATTCAACACTTTATTTTGTTATCCTTTCATTTGCCCACTTTTCGTTTGTTGTCATTTGTGTTAAGTGCTGAGATGGACTCGATTTAGCATACGACGAACCAATTTGTAAATATTGCTTTTGCACATCGTTTGGAAAGGTTTCCACTTATTAAAGCTTCTTTGATTTTCGGATTCAGGTTGACGGCGTTTGTATTAAAGTCGTTTTCCCAAGCTCACAGGCATATTTTTGTGTCCGACCATATGCTGCGTACTGCAACCACATGGATTTCGTACAATCAGAACTCGGACGGCTCTTTCCGGAGTGTTGGAGCAGTTCACAGTACCTCTTTACAGGTAATAATGTACTGTATTTAAATTCTTAAAGTCCTGTTAACTATATTTTGTGTGAGTTTTGACAATGTCATTGAGATGTCTTGACCGTAATGATCATACAATAGGTCATTAGGTATCCGATGTAAAATTATGCGACTGTTGGATGCCTGGTGACCCCACATAATGGTGTTATCGTTGTGCAGGGTTTTGATGAGGAGAGAAAGAATATGAAAAGTATATGATTACGAAAAAGTATAACAAACAAACCGTTTAGGTCTTCAAATATTGCATAATATGTCATTTACGTCCGATTTCAGTAGAAAAAAAGAACTGTTTGTACTAAACTGTTATACGTTTTATATTATACGTGATTTGTCATTTATTTTTTAAGTAATTAGTAAGCAAGACTCTTTTAAATTATACTTAAATTATAAGGGGTCTCCTGTTCTCAAACTGTTACATTTGTACAAATGGCTCTATGACAAAGCCCCACATCTGGACATCAGATAACATCAAGACACTTCAAAATCAGAGAACAGTTTGAATCGAACCAAAACTACCATTTCAAACTTGAATGTTGTTTATGCTTCCGAAGAATATTCATTCCAGAATGTCTTAAATTCGCGACGCCCTAGTGATATGAATCACGTTCTCTTTCACAGGGAGGCAGTTCATCTAAGTACAGTCTGACAGCGTTTGTGCTGATTGGCCTGTTAGAAGCTGAGCAAGTACTTAAAGTAAGGCCGATAGAAATTGGTTTGTATTGATATATTTTAAAACCATTGTGCAGTTACTTGTCAAAGCATTAGAAAGACCACTCTCGTTGGTATAATGTTATGTGCAAGTATGACTTGTTGACGCCATACCAAACTTACATTTTCATATTCACATCAGAAAGGAAATCAAACGTTGGACGCCTTGATGAAAAGCTTATTTGCTAACTGATGAGATTAATGAACACCTTATACAAGAGGAGCTACAAAGTGTCAAAAATAGATCGAGTATCAAGCTACCATTAGGCGACTAAAACGAGTTTCAAGTGTAAACGAAATCGCAATGACATGGCTCTGCAGGAACAAAAGATACGACACGGGTAGTTGTCATTAGGAAAATGATTTGTCATATTTTATATTGTTTTATAGAATGAATACCGTCTCACCAATATTGCTGCAAAGGCTCGCGGATTTCTTGAGCTGCATCTAGCCAATTTGAATCATCAGTCTAATGTGGAGTTGATTAACGATACTTATGATCTGGCAATTACTGCTTACGCACTGGCCAAAGCGGGAAGTGTCCGATCGTTTGACGCCTACACCAAGCTGAAGAGCAGAGCAACCACAACTAAAGGTTCGGTGAATTACACTTCCGGACATAGAGTTAAGGTTTCAACTCAATAAAGTATAACAGTAGTTTTGGTTTTAACTAAATAAATTATTTGAGTAGAATCAGCCCAATTCGGAAAGAGCATTTTTTCCCGCTTATATATTACGTTTTTATGTGCTTCACGTAACGCAAAAAGCTTTGTGCGGAATGAGCTTAATGCGTTCTAACTCGTGCTAATCCCAAAATTTTCATTAGCCGCCGTATTCGGCACACAGCCTTAATGATATATTATATATAGCGTGTGAGGTTTTAATAAAAAACACAAACCACCCATCCACATTGTTGCTGTACTTTTTTATGTAAATTGGAATTAAAACATGTAAAATGAAGATGTAAAGACATAATGTACTATTCGACAAGTCAATAGGTTTGAAAAGGCATAACCTAAAATATATGGATAAGAAAAGTACATTTCCAAATATGATATTCTGTGTAGGCGGAGCTTGAAAGAACTCTAAACGTTAAATTGCTTAACGTTTTGTGATAACACCGATTATCCGTTTCATTGGCTGAAATTGAATGTTGTATTCTGATGTCTAGTTTTAGTTGACTGTATCGGTGAACTAATAACAAATGTTATAGTTTTGTTCAAGTATAAGTAATGCAATTGAATATGAAACCGATTATTTCAAATAGATAAACATGCTGTTACACAGTACTGTGTATTTTACAGACGGCAAGATGTTCTGGCGAATTCCAAGGGCTCAGTACACGTACAGCTACTGGGAAAGTTTCTACGCTCGAGAGTCACCGCTTTCCGTGGAAGCCACTGCCTACGCACTACTTTACCTCGTTCAGACCAGACAACTTTCTGAAGGGATGCCACTCGTTAAGTGGCTCGTCTCCCAGCGTAATTCACTCGGAGGTTTCACGTCTACGCAAGACACGGTTATTGGTCTAGAGGCCTTGTCAGCCTTCGGGTACGTTACCACCGCAAACCTGGACCTTAATATCGATGTGAATGGCGTTCATTATAACAAGAGTATGCATGTAACAAAGCAGGAGGCAATGGTCATGAAGCTACTAGATGTAAGTCATTAGTTCAAGATCATAGGTTTAATTATAATTTACTGAATATTTTCTATCGTTCCAAAAAATCAACGAAATGTAATTCTGTCCAGTGAAATTATTAATGCATATCTTATTTGAATACTTGGTCTTCAAACATGACATCAAACCATCGTATACTTTTCATAATTGCTGTTACCGAGGTATAAATACAACTCTTTCATACAGGGATTGGCTTTAAACCACACAATAATTTACGCATTGAATTATATCATGTAATGTGCAAAGTCGTGTGCTAAAACGTAATGAATGAAAAAACCTCAATTTACACATTTGCGTTAAACTAGGTTCCGTCCAGCGCCATTCCAGCCTTCAGGCCACATGGCGTGCACACAACTCCGGCCAACTCCCCGCTTCCATCGATAAGCATTGAGGCACACGGAAACGGGTCCGCTCTCGTGCAAGTAAATATTTTCTTACAATGAAGTATTACATTTTGGTAAATTTTGTATGAAAGCAATAGTCTAATTGAATATGCAGATTAATATTTGACGTTACTTGCTCGTTCAGCTTTTTAGCAAAACAGTACAAGCATGAACGTCTCCTAAAGCGAATATAACCAAATCAAAGCATGGGCTCCTAAATTCGTTAAAATGTGTAACCTTATTTATACATTCATATAATACATATTTTGTTAACATTAATATTGGTGTTTCAGATTTGTTTTTTTTTTCCAAATGACCGCTTAAAATGGTGTTCTACTTCTAAACCTTAGGTACAATGACGGTCGGAAATTTGTACCCTAATGTACACCGATGCCATTTTGCAGGTTTCAGTATCGTTCAATGTGGAGACTGAGCCAGCTGCTCCAGCGTTCAACCTAACATCTGAAGTTGTGCAAGAGTCGCTACATTCCATTGTCGTAAAAACGTGCGCCAGGTAAGAACACGCTAGTTAAACTTAACCGCATAAGATGTTCAAGAGTCGCTGCACTCAATCTTTAAAATGTGAGCCAGGTGAGAACACGCCAGTTAAACCTAAATACAGTAGATGTTCAAGAGTCGCTGCACTCCATTGTTAAAATGTGAGCAAGGTGAGAACGCACCGGTATAAACTAACAGCTGAGAAATCGCTGCATTTCATTGTCCCTCAAATGTTTATCTTCTTACTGGTAGTAACTTCCTGCTGTTTCAACACGTGAAATAGCTTTTTAAATAGGACATGCCATTATCTTTATAAGTGTTGAGATTTTACCGAAGATATTCGTAAGCAGCATGTTAAAGAAAATGTCGGTTTTGCCAGATTCTTCTCTTGTTCAGAATCATGCATCTTTTTAAATACGCGTGGTTCAAATTAGATAGCAATCAATTAGTTGTCAAAGGTAAAAGGGTTGCCTAAAATGATGCCTTAAACTGCCCAAAAGATCTTAAACAGACAAGGTATAAATACATTTTAAATCATTTTCATTGCCCTTATTTTCAGGTACCTTTACTCCTTGTACCATGGACCGGGCATGGCGGTCGTAGAAATCGATATGCCAACAGGTTTCGAGGCGGACCTTGAAAGCAAGAATTCTGACATCTCCTTATCCAAAAAGTCTGAAATCAGGGACCAGAAAACCGTCGTTCTCTACTACGATGAGGTATGTTTTTGTTGACAGGAATTGAGACATTTTCCTTACAAAAAGTCAAGAAATTCATTTGTTATTGACCAAATCTTGGTAAACATTGTTCAACTGTATATTTCGTTTTATTTTTAAATTAACGCATATTTTATCTAATATTTTTCAGAGAAAATTACCTTTAAATGATTATAGTTGGGTAAGGTATGGTTTAAACGTCAAATTACATTTCTTAACCAAAGTATGTATATTTTAACCTCTCACATAAATTTTAGATTGGTCCGTACGGAGACACCTGCTCCTATGTTGAAATGATCAGATCCGACCTCGTGGCCAACCTGAAGCCTGCTCCAGTCAGAGTCTTTGACTACTATGAGCCAGGTAACGTTTCTTGCATAACTTTGCATTCATGCATGTAGGTGTATATTGCTCTTAATTACCTTCCTTCGATTTTGAACGACAACAATACTCATATTGGAGTCATAATCGAGTAAATGTACTGTGAATTTCCCAAAACCAGATTTGGTGTATGTTCTAAGACAAATGAATTAAGCAAAGCAAACACGTAATTCAGCTGATAGAAGCAGGATTATAATGCTCTTTTGTAACGAAGAGACAGTCAATTTGTGACGCTATAGCGATTACGAAAAGTTAGTTTTCGACATTTGAGGGAGCATAATTTAATACTGCGATTTAATTTGCGTGTTGATCAATCAATGCAAAATGTAAAGAAAAAACTTACAGTGGCAGTTGACTTTCTTTTAAGTGTACAGTAGATTGACAGGCTATAGATGTTGCATTTAATTCGAAATTCAGTCGGTGTATTTATGCGAAGTAGAGCTACGATCATTCAAGTTTCAGACATTTAGTTCATTTGCAAGCATTATTAAGGTTTGAACTCACAGCAACATTTGAGTGAGGCGGCCATCCATACAGCAAGTTCACTTTCATTTGTCTCTACCATTGCGATATGAAAGAAAATGATGGAAGTTCCTATGTTTAAATACTGTATATTTATCAGAGGTACTTAAACCATGATATTGTTCAGAACACATTGTAAATCTTTTCATCGGCACTTTTGTTTGTATTTAGATAACTACTTTGAAAAAAGTTAGATTGCCGGTGATACTTGGTTTATAGCATTGGTGTCCTTTCAATTGCCGTGATCATTGACGATGTTATCATGTTGTTTTCAGAGCGATTCAAGGCCTTGGCATTCTACGAGTCGAGTGTCCTGCGGGATTCCTCCTTCTGTGATATCTGCGCTGACTGTGGATGCTAATCATGTTCGCTTTCGGCAATGATTTTGAAACCAGTTAATATGGGAATACTTTAAAAGCAAATAAATGTCCATTACACAATAACTTTGTTCTTTATCGAATATTGTAATTGTTTTCTTGTCGCAACATATAATTGCGTTTAGTTTATTATAGTTAATTTTGTACTTTATTACTTTTATTCTATTAGCCCGATTGTAACGAAAGTTGATAGCTCAAAGAACAACCCTTGCTCACAGAATCACCCTCGATGCCGTTTTGTATTTAAAACACAGAACTGGAGTGCTTTGAAAGACACAACAAAGTGCACGTTGTTAGACTGGAACACACACCCTACTATCCTTGAGTTGTCAAAGATTGATTAGTTGTAAATTCTTTTTTATGTCGTTACTTTACAAAGTTCTAATGATTATTGTAAGAAATGATGTTAAAGACTGATTCGTTTAAAAAAAATGTCGCTACTTTGGAAGCGCTAATGATTATTGTAAGAAATGATACAAAAATTACACACAATTGAGATAAGAGAGTCAATCACAACTTGATTTTAAATATATATTTTTAACCGTTGGCCCATTAAAACAGCGAGCATAGGTTGCGATCGATTGCATAATGACTTGAAACGATTTATTTTGAAAACAATAACGTCTTTAAATAACGGTCTGACCTAGGGCCGGCTAGGACCATGCATATTTGGTGGTAGGTTGTCCCTGACATGTAGATTACTAAACTCTTGTGTGTTTTCTTGTGTCAACAGTCATGGTCGCGTCCGACAGCATTATGTTAACTTCGGCAATACCTAGTGTACTTAGCATTTACAAATAAGCCGGTTACTGGAGAGGCGGTGCATGCTCAACAGCACTAGAGATCTAAAACATGACGCCTGCAAACACACACACACACACACACACGCACGCACACACACATTCATGGCTTAAGCATCCTTTTAGGACTTAATATGTTATAAAATATAACTATAATATGAAAGAGAAATAATAAGAAAGTGCATGTTTACGGAATTACATCCAAACTCAATATATGACGTGATGTTTGTACATATCGATACCCAGTTTAGTTTGAAAGGAATGTGCAGAACACGCGGTATTTCTACCGTACAAAACTAAGTAGATTACAGTACATATTTTAGATTCACCAATCATTTAATATGATTTGCGTTTTCAGCTATTAAATACACGGTTACAATTTTGTTATCAGTGATTAGTATTTCCCATTAATGCATTATTAAGTAAGTTGTTTAATACATTAATTATTGCGTCTAAAAATACTTGCCTTTATAGGATGCTTAGATATTATGGACGCTACCGCAGTTTAAATCGCCTTTTTCGCCTTTCTATTTGACCATCAAAAAATGTACTACAGAGTTGCAAAGGTCTGACTTCATACATGTAATAATGCAGATATAAGGAATCAGGTAATTCAACCCTATTTTCAACTTGCAGTAGGTTTTAAGTCTGCCTATTGTTCATTTACAGACAAATGATGTCTTTAATTATTGTGTAACTAAAGTTTAGTTTTCGATAAAGTAGAAATATCTTAAAAGCAACAAACATCTGAAGTGTGATGACAGACACCATAAATGATATATGTTGTCGTTTATAGTTGCCAATTAGTTGTTATTAGTTATGAAATAATGAGAAATTCAATCAATCATGTGTAATAGGCTTCTACAATGATTGATTGAATTTTTCATTATTTCATTCCATACATTTCTCTAAACTGTATATATCATCCATAATTTGTATAATTGTATGTTTGTATTGGTTCAATATGTCACCAAAAAGGTTAAAATATACAATATCACAGAAATAAGAAACTTTAAAGGAACTCACTCACATATTTGATGTAGGATAAAAATATCAACATTTATATTCAGTTATTTTTAATCACTTAGTTGAACAAACAGGAACCATTAACTGGAAAATACTCATTTAAACATACTTTTGTGAATCCAAGCCAAAAATAAAGTTTTCAACAGCGTTATTAATGCTTTTCGGTAAATAAGAGCTTGTTACGAGCTTGTTATGTGACGTATTTAAAGCTGCACTCTCACAGATTTACCATTTTTACAACTTTTTCATTTTTTGTCTTGGAAAGAGCAAATTTGTGTAAATATCTGTGAGCCAATGATTTTCATATGTCCTTTCTAAAATTAATGTTTTATGGCTTAAACCGTTTACTAACGGTTTTAGAATAATGCATAAAACATCAATTTTTGAACTGAAATATAAAAATCTGCGATCCAATTTTTTGCCAGCAGTCTTATATAACTGTTTTCCATGGAGTTTTGCAAAAGTTGGCACGTTCCAAAAGAAACAACAAAATAGTTGTCAAAACGTTCAATCTGTGAGAGTGCAGCTTTAATGTTGTCATAAGATGAAACAATATCAAAAGTATTTGTAATATCACAGTCCTAAAATTCAGCACAGCCACCCAAGACCTCTTTGGTTTGCTTTTGCAGAGCCTGTTTGTTATAAGCAGTAAATAATGAAACACTTCATAAAATAATAAGAAAGATATATGATACGTATAAATCTCAATGCTTTCTATATGAAATTCCTAATTGCCTATCACCTAAGTGACCCAGGTTTAATTCTCGCCTAGGCCACAACGATTGTAAAACAAGCTATTGCAACTTATATTAATCACTCTTGTTGGCACGATGTTGTGCGAGAGTGTGGTCTTGTGATGTGGGTGAAACCGGAGGAAACCCACTTGTCCGACTTGGTGACCACAAAACAAACACACATGCGCCCAGGCCGAGAATCGAACCCGGGTTGCCTAGGTGAATATGTGTTCATTTTTTCAAAAGTTCATAACATTTTATAAAATTATTGAATACAGATCTTGTGAATAAATAAAAAGAAGCAATGAATTTATTGAAAAATAAACAAACTCTTGATAAGACTAGCTTTTTACTGCACAATGTTTGCCTAAAAATATGTATATTTGCAATAAATATATACATACATGTGCAGGTCTGTTATGTTTCTTCAAAAAAATCTTGAATACTTTTTTAAATGTCAGAAAGAACGGTTATATATATATATATATATATATATATATATATATATATATATATATATGCAACTTTATTTGTTAAATGCGTTCTTACCCATATTGCATTGCCATACTTGTTCGTACAGACCGACGGACATTTGTTAGGTATTATTTTGGTATTTTCTTCAAGTGAATAGATTTATTTTTTTTCAGAATTTACATTAATTAGACAAATATCGGTTTGTTCTGGCATAGCACTTAACATATAAGTTTGTTTTTTAAATATGTGCGAGCTTAGAACAACGTCAGTAGTTAATGTTTATTTCTTAAAATACACTTCCGTGGTTCCGTCATACCGAAAACAAGTCTTCCTATGCAAGGGAAAGTGGTGGCTCAATTCTGACTTCAACAACACGCCAAATATAGTATAAATAAAGTTTGACTACATTTCCGGCGCCCTCTGGTCGTGGACCCGCATCGCGTTTGGGAAGGTACACTTAGACGTAACGTCAAAAGGTCAGGCCAAGTCGAAAATCGTAATATATGATTATATTTGTTTTTACATATTTTCCTTATTACTCTATCAACTACAATAAATTTCATATACCTATATTCAGAAATAAAATGCGCATCTGTCCCTCTATTTCAAATACAACTATTTTGAGCAACTCTTAGATAACACATCATTTTAGCGGCCATTTTCTTCCAAAAAATGAGGATGACGTGTAACTTAAATTTGCAACGGAAACGACGAAATATGCGTTAAAAACGTTAATAATCTTTTATTTTGCCGGAATACACGTCAGATTCCTAAGCAGACGTCATTAAGTATTTGACGTCATTTTCACCCGTTTCCGTTTAAATGCAAACAACATGGAAGCAGATCCAGAGAAAGGTAAAATTAGTGACACTTGCGTTTTAACGTGTGTTTTTTATTTTCGTTTTTTTCAGCTTTAAGACTTATTATTCGACTGCATTTTAAATGATACCATTGTTCTATGGCTAAAAAATATGGGTTTTTTTATAGATAAGCTAGCATTTGTTTAATTTCAATATCATTAAGTTGATCGGTTTTATTAGAATAATTGTTATGTCTTAGAAATGTCCACTTTGACGCCGTAAATCGTGTCTTATCACTTTGGCGACGCTTTAAGTGCTCAATACTAAACCTTATTTTTGTGCCGTAACAATGAAAATATGCATGAAAATACATGCTTTATGTAAAAGCCACACAGAAAAAAATGGTTATTTTGTATTAAAAACACGAAATATATTCGCTTTTTTCATATGTCTTAAAATTGTCCACCGACGTTAAAACGTAATACAACAAATATAAGCTTTCATGCATTAAATGAACACACTTCGGACTCATGAACTCATTTTACGATAAGCTGGTCGCTTGTGTTTATATTTGTATATGCAAATAAGTATAAAAGTTTGTTCATGATATATATTTTTCAACTTATACTAAGAGTTGTTGGGGTTTTTTTCCAAATGACCATGTATCATGTACTGCACATATATCAAAATAAGACGCATTTAGATAATATTTATCTATTATCTAAAGGTAAGATTACAAACTAATGACCAACTTGTTCATATTAGAATCCGGATATGACTGCGACTTCAAATATGTAATAATAACGTTTAAGTTATAAATACTAACGTGATCTTCAAATGGACGTCGATTCAACGTCATTTAGGCGTTACACATTTTAGCCTGACCTTTAGACGTTACGTCTTGACATTGCATTACGTCATTCAAAAAACAAACCAGCTTGGTGCTCCGAAAACAATAAGCATACAAAGTTCCAAAGACATGATTTTATCCGTAAGCTCTCTCGTGCAGTATCTGCGAGTGCGCCAAAAGTTGCGGGACCCCTATTCTGCAATTTTGATGGCTCCCCTGTCACTAGATATCGGTTCAAAAAGGTGCTCAAAAAGGCATCGGGAGTGGCAAGTCTTGTCTACACGGTTCAGTTATCATATGTTTATGATTGGTGCGGCCAGCACAGCACTTATTAAGGGTATGTCTGCTGAGCAATCTGGTTAATGTCCCCGATCTGTTATCAATTCATTACAATGAACTATCAGGATTTGGCCATAGCTGACTAAGCGCTACCACTTTTATAAATATGTGCATTTTTCCTTTTTAAGAAGTGCTTATTAGGTTTGGTTGTGTTCCGGCTTAGGTACAATACATAACAGTTATGTTTGCATGCGTGAGAATGTTCTTACGGGGTGTGTAAGCACCGAAATGTACTTGCTATGCAATCAGATCTCAAAATATGCACAAGTCTGATTCGGGAGAAAAGCTCCTGGCACCACAGTCTGCACACTATTAAACCGAAATCGTAACCAACCTGCAGTAAAAAAAGTTCTAACACGGTACCACAATCTCTGATTTCCGAAATATGTCCGGTCAATAAAATTATCAAATAAAATATAAATCGTACTCACGTTTGTTCATGTAAACATAGGACACAGCTCCACCACGGAAGTGTCGACAGCTATTTTTCTTTGCACCACCGTAAAGTGGTGGAGCTGGCGTTTACAGGCCGTGGTACTGTGGAGCGTGAGTGTAATGGCATGTGTGGTGTCAGCTCAGAGCTCCCCTTTTGAAGTATGTTCTTTAAAATGTACACTCTGGACATTCCATACATGCTTGATACGCTGCCCGGGGGGCGGGGGATTCCCCCTGCTTTTTACTCTGGCTCCCCTTCAACAAGGGTGGATATCTCTAATAAAAAATAAATAAAAACAAATGTGTCATTTTGAAAAATAAATGTAGACTTAATTGCTTGCTTTTACAAAATAAATCTGACACCATAAACTTAATTCAGTGCTTTTCAATAAAAAAGAAATGCTAATTGAAATGAATTATTGTTAATTAAAAGATGTAGGTTAAAATTAAAGAATGCTACGGAGTGAATAATGATTTAAGATGAAAGCCCCCATATTTTAGAGCAAAATCCCCTTCTTCTATTTAGAAAATCCCATGGGAATCCAAATGTATGGCTTGTATGCCATCCTTAAAATATTGTTTGTGGCTTGATAATTTTCAAGTGCATCTATTACATTGGGAATTTTCGTTATTTGTTTGAAATGAAATAGGCAGTAAAGTGGTAATATTTATTTCGATATATTTTAGATATTCTTTCTAACCCCTTTCAAAGTAATATATGGTGTCACTAGACATCAAGTATCTTCCATGGCCGAGAGTGTAAGATAGGTTCATCCAAACCCGAGCGTAAAGTGTTTTGCGGAAACGAGGTTTACATAGTTTTAAATAGTTCTGAGGACAGTGCAGCATTATTTCTTGAACAGAGCGTGCAAAAATATGTTGCCATTTGAAGCGAGAAATAATTAATTAGGATTTTAAATATTGCTACAAGACAAGGTTTCCATGATGCTACAGACGACAATCTTCAACAAGGAAGGTAATTGTGTGATGACCATTAAAAAAGAGTTCCATACGGGTACTTGTATATCCTTGCCAAAGGGCAAGATAGGAAATTCTAGCATGGTCAAGTTTTGGATCTACTTAACTAAAGTGGGAGAAATCAACATCTACATTCATATAATTTACCACATAATACATTTACCTGAAATAAGATAACAACATCAGTTATTTAAATTAATATTTTGTATGTCTTAAATATAAAACCTTTTTCCACATTTGTTTAAGTTTGATATGCTGTGTTAAAGGTAAGTCATCCATCATTCTGATGCAAAGATGTGCATTTTACATACAAATATTTTCAAAACGTTTTTTTCAAATTTAAATTTTAATCTTAAACAGGGAAAAGTGTTTTAAACAGTTTACCTTATGACTTAGTTTTTTACCCAAGATGACTGATATCCACAACAGCCTAAGATACAATGCAGACAAATTTTCGGACCAAGTTTTATAAAGATTTTATAACAGCCTTTGAAATGTATATTAGCATCGAAATATTCATCGGATGTTTAAAGCTGCACACTCATAGATTTACCATTTTTTACAATTTTTTATTATTTTTTTCTTGGAAAGGACAATGTTTTGCGTAGATATCTGAAAACCAATGAAATAAGATTGCTAACAAAAACCAGATGGTAGATTTTCATATATCCGTTCGAAAATTAATGTTTTATGGCTTAAACCGTTTTAAGAAAAATGCATGAAACATCAATTTTTGAACTTAAATATAAAAATCTGCGATCTATGTTTTTCTCAGCGGTCTTACATAACTAGTTTCCATGGATTTCTAAAAAAATGGCTCGTTCCAAGACAAAAAATAAAATAAGTTGTCATAAGTTGTCATAACGTTCAATCTGTGAGAGTACAGCTTTAAATATTTGAAACTTTATTTGCATTCAACAACTATTCAACACTATTTCTTGGAGTTTAACCGAGATCTATTTATTCAATTTTGAACAATATAAGTCAAACTGACTAAACTTCTTGAAAATGTGTTTACATACAGTATTTACATACAGTATATTATGTTTTGGGGCAAGGGGGAAAAAATCATGGGGAGGGGGAAAACTAATCCATTTTTTTCATGGGGAGGGGGGGAAGGGATTTGTATTGGGTTGGTTGGGGTGGAAGTGTTCAGACCGATTGAGTTTCAAAACGTTAACAGCCCTGTGTTTTACGACGCAGAAAAGCAAATTTCTAATGCGTAATTATTTTCATAAACGGTAATAAGAATATCCCGTTAGTAATTTTATTCAAAATTGTGGTCTTTAAAGACGATATTTACTTGCTTAGTGATTCCAGACGTCAGTATCTAAGTTTTAAAAATATAAATGATTTGTCACACATTTTGAAGACAAGTGCATTTTATAAAGAATGAGCGAGTCACCTGAAATATCACTCCGAAACTACTAAATAAATAAATTTAGCATCAAACGGCAAATATTTCCGTTTCTTTCCAATTTCCAATTACTATCTAGATAACATTTATTTAAACATTGCTACTTTTTAGGGGGATTTGGGAAAGCACTGTGCTGAATAGAAAACAACATTTCTAGGTATAGCAAAATTTGTCAACATCAAAAAGAAAGTGACTTTATAAAGGTCAATCAAACCAATTGATTGTTTTACCTAGCAGATAGCAAACCTGCAGTAATTGGTGCAAATCTTGGGCTTTATAAGGGTACCTATTGCAACGATTTAACTAGAATATTTGGGAACTTTGTGATTATCCCCATGTTTGACTTTTGATATAAGGAACAGGTTCATGACATTCAAAGTATTGTCTAGAACATATTTTCATAGTTAAAGGGTGATAGTTTTGTTGTCCGGTTAGCGCAGTGGTTAGCGCGCTCGCTTCTCACCTAGGCGACCCGGGTTCGATTCCCGGCCTGGGCGCATGTGAGTTTGGTTTGTGGTCGTCACGCCGGACAAGTGGGTTTTCTCCGGGTTCTCCGGTTTCCCCCACAACACAAGACCACACTCTCGCGTAACATCGTGCCAACCAGAGTGATTAATATATTATTGTTATAACTTGTTTCATAATCGTTGTTAAATAAAAATAAATATATATTGTTCAGAACTTTTTAAAGTTAACAACACGATTAACGACATCGTTGTTAACTTTTCAAAGTGCAATAGTTGATGATATGTTAATAAATGTAATAAAACAAGAACAGCTGAAACAGTTGTCTCAGATAGTATTAGAAATACTGCAGACCAAAAGTGTATCCATTAAACTTACAGAGCAGAAATGATTTGAAAGTTAACAATATGGCGTAAACAACGTTGTTACCCTTAAGAAAGTTCTGAACAATCGGTCCAGGGTCTATTTCTCTTGGCTCTTTTAACCTCTCATATTCGGCTGTTTCAAATGCCAAAAAAGTTAAAATATTAAATAAGAATGCAAAAATTCTTTAGGACAGAAACTGGTCCAATGTGTTAAAAATATCCTCACCCTTTCTCTAATAAAACATTTAACTACTGGTGAACATTGATTTATTGACATTTTTACTTATAATCTTATTTATTATATAATAATTATAATAACAATTATTAATTTATTGTTAGTGATATTCAAGTAGTTGTTTAAAAAAGTTTCTCCCAATTCAGGTTGCATTTGATGAAGTGAACATTGTATTCTTGTATGTATTTTCAAGTTCACTCAGGATTTATATCATATTTGAAGATAATTATGTGATTTTTAATGATATTTTGCAGGACCTCTTTCTTGGGTGGATGGATTCAGAGATGACCCCAGAGATGCGGCCATGACTGCGGTACATGGACGTTATAGATAGTGTCTGTAAAGAAATGATGATAGCAGAAAAACGAAACTATTTCGATATGGTTTTCTGGTGTAAAATCAACAGACAAGGTGTTAATAATTTGTGGGAAAATAGTGTCTTAGCTGAAATCTATTCTGCAAATTCATAATAAAGTGGTGAACTGGAGTGATTTTACATATATATAACAAGAAGAGCAATTTCGTTGTGGGCCGTGACCAGGTACCAACATTTCTTAGTACCCAAACGGTACTCTATATACATTCAAATCTAATTTTGATGCAAGACATCAAAGACGCAACTGATTAAGTTTAAATGATAATTTGAATGAAGGTAATCATGAGCTAAAACGTTCCAATGAGTGATAAAAATGAAAGACAGCGTAGAAGTTATGTGGAAAATGTCTAATACACATACGGTTGATACCAGGTGCGTACTTGCCTATGTCTGCCTCTTTCAGTAATATTAGCATTACGCTGTTATGTTATGGTGGACGTAGGCATATACCATACGGAGCTCCTCGGCCATTTTTATAAAAAACAACCTCGGATGTATTTGGACGGTTTACATACTCAAAAAGTGGTACGTTTAAGTCCGCTTCAAGTAGATCGCGTTGTAATTTTATTTAGCAGTTAAACTTTATGACTTAACCATTGGGAATCTTAATTATGTTTGCAATAATACACTTCACTGGTAATCAACTTAGCCTTAGATCAATAAATACAACTCTAAAACAATATATTTAATTAATGATATAATTAAAAAAATACGAACTACTTCAACTGATGTATCGGCATACATCCGCGGTTGTTTTCGATAAAAATGGCCGAGGTGTTCCGAATGAGGCATATACATGATATATAAATAGAAACAAGGGGAGCAACTATACATACGCATTATAAGAATTGCATACTCAAGTTGTCTGTACCTTAACATAAGCGCTATACTTATGTCCTATTGCATCGTATCGTTTAAACATACAACATACAACAGGTATGGGCGTTAATAAGTGTTTTATCTCTTCACGGACATTAAAACTATTTATTTATAACTAAAGTTTAAAAATATTAAAAGAAATTTGTTATTGATAAGTATTCACTTTTCTTACAATCGAAAAGTTATCCATTGCCACCTGTCCATTAGAAATTGTAAACATGTATCCCTATAGAGCCGCTTCTTACAACAGATTAAACAATTTTAACTTAACATAAAGAACACCAACATATACAAATTTCTATACATGTGTAACACATCTGGCTTTCTCAGTATCGGTCAGAATTGGGTTAAATTCATATGTTGAACAATGAAAACAAAGCCTTTCTTCGGCCAACTTTTATCTAATGTGTGTGAAGTTGGCTCAGCCATCGGAAATCGACAATCGACATTCGATATTATATAGCAAATCTTCAATGTCGAGCTGCAATGTCGAGCTGGACGGAATTCTTGCTCGACATTCGATATTATATATAGCAACTATTCAATGTCGAGCTGCAATGTCGAGCTGAACGGAATCCTATCTCGACATAAGATATTATATAGAGAGTTTTCAATGTCGAGCTGCAATGTCGAGCTGGACGAAATTCTAGCTCGACATTCGATATTATATAGTAAAACTTCAATGTCGCGCTGCAATGTCGAGCTGGACGGAATTCTAGCTCGACATTCGATATTATATAGGAAATATTCAATGTCGAGCTGGACGGAATTCTAGCTCGACATTTGTTATTATATAGCAAATTTTCAATGTCGAGTTGCAATGTCGAGCTGGACATAATATATTATAAGCGGGTTTTCAATGTCGAGCTGCAATGTCGAGCTGGACGAAATTCTAGCTCGACATTCGATATTATATAGCAAATTTTCAATGTCGTGCTGCAATGTCGAGCTGGATGGAATTCTAGCTCGACATTCGATATTATATAGCAAATTTTCAATGTCGCGCTGCAATGTCCGGCTGGACGGAATTCTAGCTCGGCATTCGATATTATATAGGAAATATTCAATGTCGAGCTGGACGGAATTCTAGCTCGACATTCGATATTATAAAGCAAATTTTCAATGTCGAGCTGCAATGTCGAGCTGGACAAAATTCTAGCTCCACATTCGATGTTATTTGGACGGTTTACATACTCAAAAAGTGATACGTTTAAGTCCGCTGCAAGTAGATCGCGTTGTAATTTTAAGCAGTTTAACTTTATGACTTAACTCTTGGGAATCTTAATTATGTTTGCAATGATACACTTCACTGTCAATCAACTTAGCCTTAGATCAATAAATACAACTCTAAAACAATATATTTAATTAATGATACAATTAAAAAATACGAACTACTTCAACTGATGTATCGGCATACATCCGATGTTGTTTTCGATAAAAATGGCCGAGGTGTTCCGAATAAGTCATATATACATGATATATAAATAGAAACAAGGGGGGCAACTATACATATCCATTATAAGAATTGCATACTCAAGTTGTCTGTACCTTAACATAAGCGCTATATTTATTTGCTATTGCATCGTATTGTTAAAACATACAACATACAACAGGTATGGGCGTGAATAAGTGTTTTAACTCTTCACCAACATTTAAAAACTGTTTCTTTACAAATAAAGACTTAACATGCTTAAAGAAATTTGTTATGGATAAGTATTCACTTTCTTACAATAGAAAAGTTATCCATTGCCACCTGTCCATTAGAAATTGTAAACATGTATCCCTATAGAGCCGCGTCTAACAACTATATATATATAAATATATATATATAATATATTAATCAATTTTAACTTAACATAAAGAACACCAACATATACACATTTCTATACATGTGTAACACATCTGGCTTTTATCAATCTCGGTCAGAATTGCGTTAAATTCATGTGTTGAACGATGAAAACAAAGCCTCTCTTCGGCCAACTTCTAGTGTATATCGACAATATTGCATTAACACGTTCAAACATTAACTGAAGCAGCGCAATTTACAGTGCTTAATCAAATAGATCGCCCTTACCATTAAGTAATGGCACAGCCATTTCAGGAGCTTCACTTTATGTAACATAGTCAGATATCATATTTGCCCGATGAACGTGATAAAAAAATGAATGGCCAAAATTGATCAGTTCAAAAGATGCATGTTCGGAAATTGCGCCTCTTTTATACGGAGAGTCGGTTTGGATTGTAGGAATAAAGCATATGAACCGAAGAAAAAGCTTTAGGAATTCCTACAGCTTTAGGACTAACAAATAAAAATTGGATTTTAGAAACTAACGGCCCTTAAGTGATCCTGAGAATTTTCATTCCTAAAAGGCGGTACTTCGGTCGAGTAATGATATAATTTTAATGAGGTAAATCATTCCTCGATATTTATAAAAAGCCGAACAAATTATATCAAACACAGTTTTAAACTATATACCAGATTTATGTACATTTTCTAAAGGGGCGGCCACAATGCAAATGTTTAAAAAAAATCCATTTTTATTTATTTTAGAGGTTCAATATTTAGCATTTTATAAGATTTCCAATCAAAAAGCATTTATGTTTTCCCGGAAATGTCTTCATACAAAATGAATTTGTTTATGAGTCAAACTTAGCAGAATTTCTACCCGATCAATATTGTATTGCGGCTTTGTTATGATTGCAGCTATTCATCAAAAAGTTATTTGCATTTTTGTTACCAAGAAATGAATTTCATCCACTATTTTTCATAATTTTGTTGAATAACGTTCTTATATGAAAGATATCAACAAGGTATTGTTGATTAGGTAGTCTAGGACATTTTGACAAAACAACAAAGAAATGATGTCGACAGACTTTTCCGAAAGAATGTGAATGTTTTTTGATCCAACATCTAATATAATCGTCTTTTGTAAAATGTGTTCAACTCCTTACTACCCTAAAACATGTCACAAAGTATGTATATTTTACTCCCAAAAAGATCGTTCCACAAAACTAAATAAAACATGAACTTTTGAAACGTTTTAATTTGTTACCTTCCCCACCTACTTTTGCACTGTGGCCGGCCCTTAAAACATTGAGTCGAATTACAATATAACACATGAAGCCGATATATATATAACGAAACACTAATCTACTTAAGATGTAAATGTTACAATCGATTTAAAATACTAGTGTATAATACGGGATGTTTGAATGTATGTGTAGCTGCCAATTTATCTATTAGTGTTATTTACTTCTTGCATATATCACGAGCAAGTCTAAAGTACTTAAACGTTTTTATTTATTTATTTATTTGTATATCTATAAAAGTGTAAAAAGTTGTCCCGGTCTAGTGTGTGATACGGTTGAAGAAAACCACATTGTGATTTGATATTTTTTGTCCGATCACTTTTTTAGTTAAAAAATGCAGTATTTTGGAAGAAATATTTAAACTTATTGAATAAAGATGTTTATGTTTTGAAGTGATTTTGTCTCAAGCGGTTCATAAGTAACAGTCATGTGTCATCTAAGGTTGTTATGTGCCTTGCCACTCAGTCTAGGGAAGTAACTCATTAAGAAAAGGACTAATCAGTTAATCAAATAGCCAGACATTTTAACCAGTTAAATCATCACTACTACCTAGCCATCCTTCTGTATACTATGTTATAGTAAGGTGACATGAAGAGACATCTAATTGAATAAGAAAGGGCGGAGTTAGCGTAGCGGACTTACCGACTTAGAATACAACCTTATTGGCTGACACATTGTCAACGCAAACTCTTATGCAGGGAGTGTGAATCGGATAAGTGACAGTAGGCGGACCTTAGAATACAAGCCTACATTTACAGCCAATGAAATTTCAGATAGACAACCATTAAGTACTAGGCTTTTTCATTAAGAATTTCACCTTCCGCCTACTGCTACTCATCAGACGCACACTCTCTGTGTCAGAATTTGCGTTGCAAATGTATCAGCAAATAAGGTTGTTTTCGCAACGCTCACTCTGCCCATTCTTAATCTGGACTATTTTAATTTACGTCATCTAACTTAATCTGAACAACTAAACTCTATTAATAACACTAAGTATGCAACTGAGCATGTTTTAATGTAATATCTAGATCTGCACAGATTTTACCAACTTTTCAATAGTCGCATATTGAAATTTGTTATTATAACACATATATATTTTAACATTTGTCAAACATTAAAAAAAAAACTATTTTGTTTTTTTACAAGTTATTTTGTCTCCCGATTTATGAAGAAACCCTGAAAATGCATCGGAACAAGATTTGTCTGTCCTGCCTCATGCATGTTTATTATAACGAGATTTTCTTAGTCAATTGTCCCTCGGTATGAATGAAGTATTTCGAAAGTAAGCACCGTGGTTGCCGATGACGCATAAACCGGAGATTGTCAAACAACAAGATCACAATAATAAGAAATGGCATTGATGAATGGAATTTAGAATACAAATCATGAGATGTTCCTCTTTCATTCGAGGATTCAAAATTAATCTTCTTAGAAGTAACAATTGTTTCAATATTTAGCTTCTTAGAAATAACCATTGTTAAACTTCTTAGAAATAACCATTGTTAAACTTCTTAGAAATAACCATTGTTAATTCGATCTCTCAAGACAGTGTGTATCACGTGGTACCCAAAGCAAAGTTCAGCGGCGTAGGCTCTCCATTTTATAAACAAAACAAAAAAACAGTTAAAAAGATAGCGCTGCAATTTCACGTACTCATATAAAGTAGTAAGTAATAGATGAGCTTCATCTACTGTTATAAATGCTATTGAAAAGAAAGGTACCTAACCACACACGCACAAACGCACACACATACACACAAAAACACACAATAATATGTAGTGTATAGATTCAATTTTTTTATCAAATATGGACAATGAAAACAACTATGAAAGAATCAAATGATACATTGTTAAACCGTAACGTAACATTAGTGAAAATTATTGAACATATTATAACATGTTAAATAAATAATAAACGAACACATAACGAACACATGTTATAAATGTTTCCTTTTGAGAGCAAATTAATAAGATCTTATACCAGATTTGGTGGTGGGAGGGGGTGGGGCCTGCCAAGCTATGCAGGCGACATGAATATTCCGCTGAGAGTCAATACCTGCCAAGCTATGCAGGCGACATGAATATTCCGCTTAGAGTCAATACCTGCCAAGCTAGGCAGGCGACATGAATATCCCGCTGGGAGTCAATATCTGCCAAGCTATACAGTCGACATGAAAAATCCGCTCAGAGTCAATATCTGCCAAGCTATGCAGGCGACATGAATATTCCGCTGAGAGTCAATATCTGCCAAGCTATGCAGGCGACATGAATATTTCGCTCAGAGTCAATATCTGCCAAGCTATGCGGGCGACATGAATATTCTGCTCAGAGTCAATATCTGCCAAGCTATGCAGGCGACATGAATATTCCTCCCAGAGTCAATATCTGCCAAGCTATGCAGGCGACATGAATATTCCTCTCAGAGTCAATATCTGCCAAGCTATGCAGGCGACATGAAAATTCCGCTCAGAGTCAATATCTGCCAAGCTATGCAGGCGACATGAATATGCCGCTCAGAGTCAATATCTGCCAAGCTATGCAGGCGACATGAATATTCCTCTCAGAGTCAATATCTGCCAAGCTATGCAGGCGACATGAATATTCCGCTCAGAGTCAATATCTGCCAAGCTATGCAGGCGACATGAATATTCCTCTCAGAGTCAATATCTGCCAAGCTATGCAGGCGACATGAAAATTCCGCTCAGAGTCAATATCTGCCAAGCTATGCAGGCGACATGAATATTCCGCTGAGAGTCAATATCTGCCAAGCTATGCAGGCGACATGACTCAATATCTGCCAAGCTAGGCAGGCGACATGAATATTCCGCTGAGAGTCAATATCAGCCAAGCTATGCAGGCGACATGAATATTCCGCTGAACGTCAATATCTGCCAAGCTATGCAGGCAACATGAATATTCCGCTGAACGTCAATATCTCCAAGCCATGCAGGCGACATGAAAATTCCGCTGAAAGTCAATATCTGCCTTGAGGGTGACATGGTAACTCTGCTAGGAGTCAATATCTGCCAGGTTATACAGGCAACATTTAAACTCTGCTGGGAGTCGATATCTTCCAAGCCATGCAGTCGACATGGAAACTCTGCTGGGAGTCAATACCGTCCATGCCACACAGCCGACATGGTATCCGACCCACTTCAGTGAGGCCATATAAGGTATCCGACTCACATCACTGAGACCATTTACGGTATCCGACTAACATCACTGAGACCATATAAGGTGTCCGACCTATTTCAGTGAGGCCAATAACGGTATCCGACCCACATCAGTGAGGCCATTTAAAGTATCCGACCTAGATCAGTAAGGCTATCTAAGGTATCCGACCCTCATCACTGAGACAATTTAAGGTATCCGACCAACATCAGTGAGGCCATTTACGGTATCCGACTCACATCACGGAGACCATTTAAGGTATCCGACAAACATCAGTGAAGCCATTTACGGTATCTGACTCACATCAGTGAGACCATATAAGGTATCCGACCCACATCAGAGAGGCCATTTACGGTATCCGACTCACATCAGTGAGGCCATTTACGGTATCCGACTCACATCAGTGAGGCCATTTACGGTATCCGACTCACATCAGTGAGGCCATTTACGGTATCCGGCACACATCAGTGAGGCCATTTACGGTATCCGACTCACATCAGTGAGGCCATTTACCGTATCCGACTCACATCAGTGGTGGTCATTTACGGTATCCGACTCGCATCAGTGAGGCCATTTACGGTATCCGACTCACATCAGTGATAGTCATTTACGGTATCCGACCCTCATCAGTGAGACCATTTAAAGTATCCGACCCACACCAGTGAGACCATATAAGGTATTCGACCTAGATCAGTGATACAATTTAAGGTATCCGACCCACATCAGTGAGGCCATTTACGGTATCCGACTCACTTCAGTGAAGCCATTTACGGTATTCGACTCACATCAGTGAGGCCATTTACGGTATCCGACCTAGATCAGTGATGCCATTTAAGGTATCAGACCCACATCAGTGAGACCATTTATGGTATCAGACCCACACCAGTGACACCATATAAGGTAACCGACCCAAATCAGTGAGGCCATTTACGGTATCCGACCCACATCAGTGAGGTCATTTACGGTATCCGACCCACATCAGTGAGGCCATTTAAGGTATCCGACCCACATCAGTGAGGCCATTTAAGGTATCCGACCCACATCAGTGAGGCCATTTAAGGATTCCGACTTAGATCAGTGATGCCATTTACGGTATCCGACCCACATCAGTGAAGCCATTTACGGTATCCGACTCACATCACTGAGACCATTTAAGGTATCCGACTTAGATCAGTGATGCCATTTAGGGTATACGACTCACATCAGTGAAGCCATTCACGGTGTCCGACTCACATCAGGTAGGCCATTTAAGGTATCCGACTCACATCAGTGAGACCATTTAAGGTATCCGACCCACATCAGTGAGACCATTTAAGGTATCCGACCCTGATCAGAGAGACCATATAAGGAATCCGACCTAGATCAGTGATGCCATTTAAGGTATCCGACCTACATCAGTGAGGCCATTTAAGGTATCCGACCCACACCAGTGAGGCCATTTAATGTATTCGACCAATATCAGTGAGGCCATTTAATGTATTCGACCAACATCAGTGAGGCCATTTAATGTATTCGACCAACATCAGTGAGGCCATTTAATGTATCCGACCAACATCAGTGAGGCCATTTATATCCGACCCACATCAGTGAGACCATTTAAGGTATCCGATCCACATCAGTAAGGCCATTTAAGGTATTTGACCAACATCAGTGAGGCCATTTAATGTATTCGACCAACATCAGTGAGGCCATTTAATGTATTCGACCAACATCAGTGAGGCCATCAAAAGTATCCGACCCACATAAATCAGTGAGGCCATTTAATGTATTCGACCAACATCAGTGAGGCCATTTAATGTGTTCGACCAACATCAGTAAGGCCATTTAAGGTATTTGACCCACATCAGTAAGACCATTTAAGGTATTCGACCAACATCAGTAAGGCCATTTAAGGTATTCGACCAACATCAGTAAGGCCATTTAAGGTATTTGACCCACATCAGTAAGACCATTTAAGGTATTCGACCAACATCAGTAAGGCCATTTAAGGTATTTGACCCACATCAGTAAGGCCATTTAAGGTATTTGACCAACATCAGTAAGGCCATTTAAGGTATTTGACCAACATAAGTAAGACCATTTAATGTATTCGACCAACATCAGTAAGGCCATTTAAGGTATTCGACCAACATCAGTAAGGCCATTTAAGGTATTCGACCCACATCAGTAAGGCCATTTAAGGTATTCGACCAACATCAGTAAGGCCATTTAAGGTATTTGACCCACATCAGTAAGACCATTTAAGGTATTCGACCCACATCAGTAAGGCCATTTAAGGTATTTGACCCACATCAGTAAGGCCATTTAAGGTATTCGACCCACATCAGTAAGGCCATTTAAGGTATTCGACCCACATCAGTAAGGCCATTTAAGGTATTTGACCCACATCAGTAAGACCATTTAAGGTATTCGACCCACATCAGTAAGGCCATTTAAGGTATTTGACCCACATCAGTAAGGCCATTTAAGGTATTCGACCAACATCAGTAAGACCATTTAAGGTATTCGACCCACATCAGTAAGGCCATTTAAGGTATTTGACCCACATCAGTGAGGCCATCAAAGGTATCCGATCCACATAAATCATTGAGGCCATTTAAAATAACTAATCCACACCAATGAGGAAATTTAATATATCGGACCCAACTCAGTGAGACCATTTAAGGTATCAAACCCACATACCTCTGAAAGGGCATTTAAGCTATCCGACCCACATCAGTGAGGCTATCAAATGTTCGACGTGTTAATAAACGGTTGAAAAAGTAAGGCGTTTGAAACGTTCAACGTGTTAATAAACGGATGAAATGGAAAGGGGTTGAAACGTCCGATGTGTTTATAAACGGTTGAAATCGTAAGGTGTCGAAACGTCCGATGTGTTTATAAACGGTTGAAATCGTAAGGGGTCGAAACGTCCGATGTGTTTATAAACGGTTGAAATCGTAAGGGGTCAAAACGTCCGATGTGTTTATAAACGGTTGAAATGGTAAGGGCTCGAAATGTCCGATGTGTTTATAAGCGGTTGAAATGGTAAGGGGTCGAAACGTCCGATGTGTTTATAAACGGTTGAAATCGTAAGGGGTCGAAACGTCCGATGTGTTTATAAACGGTTGAAATCGTAAGGGGTCGAAACGTCCGATGTGTTTATAAACGGTTGAAATCGTAAGGGGTCGAAACGTCCGATGTGTTTATAAACGGTTGAAATCGTAAGGGGTCAAAACGTCCGATGTGTTTATAAACGGTTGAAATGGTAAGGGCTCGAAATGTCCGATGTGTTTATAAGCGGTTGAAATGGTAAGGGGTCGAAACGTCCGATGTGTTGATAAACGGTTGAAATGGTAAAGGCTCGAAATGTCCGATGTGCTTATAAGCGGTTAACTTAATATCGTAAGGGGTTAAAACGTCCGATGTGTTTATAAGTATGGTTGAAATGGTTATGGGTTAAAACGTCCGATGTGAAGAATATAAGTGGTCTGACATCAATTTCAATGTAAAAGGAAATGATTGAGTGCAGCTCCATTGTCCGGTTAGTGGTAACTGACTTATAGTTTCTGTGAAATGTGTTGACAGATGAAGAAAGTCATTGTATATATATACATTGTCGAGTACTTGAAGTTGTCATTTAAATTAAGAGATACTTACTGAAACGAAATTGAATAGATACACATTTACAGCTAATAATATATTTAAATTTAACTACATCTCATAATGTATTGTGAATGCCTTTCATAAAATATACATGGGTCTTTGAACATTATAAATATGCATTTTGGGCCGGCGGTCTTATGTATTACAAATAAATCACTTTTGTATTATATTGTAATAACTATGTATTACATTGTATTGAATTGAATTGAATTGTATTGTTTGTATTGTATTGTATTGTATTGTTTTGTATTGTATTGTATTGTATTGTATTGTATTGTATTGTATTGTATTGTATTGTATTGTATTGTATTGTATTCTGCAAAACGTGCAATATAAAGGGCATATTTCTCAAAAGAGTTGGCTAGGCCTACTCGCTGAAGAGGTCATTTAAGGTTTACAAACCACAAACATGTGCATTGTAGATATCGGGTGTCACCTCATTTTATTTTTGTATTATTTGAAAGGATGTTATGTTCAGAAAAAGAAAAGATAAACATTTAAACGAAAACATATAACACACATGTTATTTTTGGTCTGCACAGATTGCAAAGTATGTCATGTACGATCAATTTCAGTCAAAAAAGAAAAAGAAGATATTTGTTTATTTCAGTGTGAAATCGTATTTATTTCACGAGTGTCATAGAAAAACATTTACCATTAAGTTAAAATAAAAAAAGCAAGTATACAAACAGTAATAATTACCTTAATTGACCCCTTACAAACAATATTGGAACAATTTATCCCTTTATTTTACTTCTAATATAGGTGTTTATTTGTCCACTTGACGAACCCTTTTTGTCGTTGAACGCTTAATATAAGATACAAAATTATATGCGTTTCTAAATTCTTTCTATTTAAGTTGTTTTTTAGAGAACCGGTTTTGGTTTGGCGGGACTAATGTTTCTCCCGCACTTGTTTTCGTGCACGGTACTTTGACTCGGTATGTAAGAGAAAGCGGACTTGACTCGTAACTCAACCCACCGCCTCAATAGCTCAGCGGTAGAGCGCTCGCTTCGAATGCGGAAGGTCGGAGGTTCAAACCCCGGCCACTTCGAACCGGAAGACGTTACACTATAGTAGCAGTAGCTCCCTTTGCTAGCGCTCGGCATTGAAAGGGTAGTACTGGAGAAGTGTTGTACTAAGTACTGGTTCAACCGAGGAAAGTTGTATCTTGTGTGCTGGGGTTTTACATCGAGCACGTTAAAGAACCAAGAGGTCTCTCCGCAAAAAGCTAGGGTATCGCAGCCGGATCTCATGAATCTTCCTCTGTTTCTTCAATTCTTCTAATGTCTTGAGTAGACTGAATTGCTGTCACTTAAATCTCCTGTCGTTTATGTCATTTAAAACACAATTTAAGTCATGTCTGCGTCACGGCGGGGACAAACAATAACGCAGCCAATGGACGCAGGCAGACCTTCATGAACTCACATAAATAAAAACAAAAACGATTCGTCATTCGAGATGTTATTGACAAAAAAAGACGTGTAAGTTTCACTCATACGTCCAGCGATTAACGTTATGTATTGTTTTTATTTTTAGGTCTTGATCTATACCTCTAGAAGGAACTACGAGTTCATATCTTTGACGGTGATAACGGGTATTGAGATAAATTAAGATTAAATATATGAACTTAGATTTGGAGCTAGTTTTATTTCAGTAACCTCATGGCAAATGAATCGTGCGACCATTCCCATCAGACGTTGGAATCTCGCCCAGAAGAGGCCAGACGCTACTTGTGTGGCTGATTGAACATGAAAGTCAAAGAAATAATTCTATTTAACCTAATGTGACTGTTGCCGATAACGAAGCTCATTCCTATTATTGTCTTGTTGCTTAATGCTGGTGTCATAAACAATTTTGATTAGTGGAAACTTGTTTTACTCACGATGAACAACGTGAGTAAATGCCTTTTAAAGCGGTCAAATAGTCCGATGTGTTAAAGCTGCACCCTCACAGATTGAACGTTTGGCATTTTTTTTTGTCTATGAGCGAGCCAATTTTTGCGAAAATCCATGGACACCAGTTATATAAGACTGCTGACAAAAATCATATCGCAGATTTTTATATTTAAGTTCAAAAAATGATGTTTTATGCAATTTTCTGATATTCATTTTTAAACGGAAATGTGAAACTCTACGATCTGATTTTTTGTCAGCAATCTTATATCATTGGTTTGCAGATATTTACGCAATAAATTGCTCTTTCCAAGACAAAAAATATAAAAGTCGGTTAAATGGTTAATCTTTGAGAGTGCAGCTTTAACAAAGAAATGAAAAGGTTGAAAAGGGAAGGGATAGTAATGTCTGATGTGTTATTTAGTTTAAGCGTTATATATTTTACAACGATTGTGAAAAAAGCCATGATGGCTTATACTAAGTCACTCTCGTTGGCACGATGTTGCGCGAGAGTGTGGTCTTGTGGTGTGGTGGAGACCGGAGTACCCGGAGAAAACCCACTTGTCCGACTTGGTAACTTCTAACGAAACTCTTATGCGCCAAGGCAGGGAATCGAACCCGGGTCGCCTTGGTGAGAAGCGAGTGCGCTAACCACTTCACTAACCGGACATTTTTTTACCATGTGTTACTTAGGTGACGAAGTGGTCCGATATTAATTTCAAATTAAAAGAAAAACAATGTCAATTGTACATAAGTACACAAAGGTTGACCTTGACAGGACAGAGCGTGGTTTATGCTGATCTGATATAAACAATAATATTCATACTTGTAAATAAGACAAGTACTTCACTCCACTCAAAACTTCCGCAAGGAAGATTTAACACAGCCACCAATAATTACAATATGACCAAGTATTTAACTTTATGCAAACCGACTCATTTGTCTATATCTTGCCGGAGATGACTCAGTAGTTACGACTGGATTTACTAGGAAGTGTTTGTATTCTGTTTAATGCCGGCCAGTTCACGCTCCAATTGAATGATGTACATATTACCTATGAAATGTAAGTATTTACTTTTTTGTTAAGATATATCAAAATAATGCTATGTTGGTAGTTCAATTCCGTTAATATGGAAACTGTTACCAAATGTATAATTTGTATCTTCTTATAAACCCCTGGTGTCCGTTATGAAATTGGACAAATGCACAATAAACAATGGCTGCACAAGTCAAACATTCCTTAGCGCTTTGTAAAATATATGTAAGTCTAAGCTAATTATGGAAAGACATAGGGCTCACATTTTTCAAACTGTGTGTTAATAATTATAAAGCTGCACTCTCACAGATTGAACGTTTTGACAACATTTTTATTTTTCCTCTTGGAACGGGCCATTTTTTGCGAAAAACCATAGACACTAGTTGACTGCTGACAAAAATAGATGGCAGATTTTTAATAAGTTCAAAAAATATTTTTTTGTGCATTTTTCATAAACCGTTAGTAACGGTTTAAGCCATAAAACATTAATTTTCGAACGGAAATATGAAAATCTACGATCTGATTTATTGTCAGCAATCTTAAATCATTGGTTTGCAGAAATTTATGCAAAACTCTGCCCTATCAAAGACAAAAAGTTGTATATATGTTATATCTGTGAGAGTGCAGCTTAATTTATTACCGCTGGAGGATATTTCTTTGTGCAAAAACAGTGTTTTCAGCCTCTGAAAACTTTAATGCTAAATTGTTTGATGTAACAACTTAATAGAACATTTCTAAACACATTTTAGAGAATCGTTATACCTCGTAGTTGCAAACGTTAATCTATATACATTTTGTAGTTGAACTCCATTTCCTGATTTGGGAAACTTTATTTGGACTTCCTGTTATTTCCTTGTTTTAATTATGTTATCTAAAATGACTGTATGTTGCAATTTCAATTCATGTGAGTAATATTCAATTGGAAGTTTGCTTTGTAGGACCTTATTATTCACAGATCATATTCTTCACAGACCTGCGAAAAAGTAGGATTTTATTTTTCACAGTTTTAAACGGTGACATATATGATTGATCAAATGGTGGTAAACGAGGGAATCATATTCTTCACAGATTTTGTCAATTACATTATGGTTTAAAAAATTGATAATAATAATGTTATAATAAAAAATAACACTAATACTCCTACTACCACTACCACTACTACTACAACAACTGCTACTACTACTACTACTACTACTACTACCACTACTACTACTACTACTACTACTACTACTACTACTACTACTACTACTACTACTACTACTACTACTACCACTACCACTACCACTACCACTACCACTACTACTACTACTACTACTACTACTACTACTACTACCACTACAACTACCACTACAACTACTACTGAATCAGCATTATCAACAACAACCCCAGATATATAAATCCGTATTATCAACAACATCACCAGAAATATTAATCACCTTTATCAAAACCACCACCAGATATATAAATCACCTTTATCAACCCCACCACCAGCCATATTAATCATAATTTAACACCACCACCAGAAATATGAATCAGTAATATCAACACCATTACCAGAAATATGAATCAGTGTTTTCAACAACACCACCAGAATCATGACTCAGTGTTATTAACACCAACACCAGATATGTGAATCAGTATTATCAACAACACCACCAGATATATTAATCAGCATTACTAACGCCACCACCAGAAATATTATTCAGCATTACCAACACCATCACCAGAAATATAAATCAGCATTACTAACGTCACCACCAAAAATATAAATCAGCATTACTAACGTCACCACCAAAAATATAAATCAGCATTACCAACACCACCACCAGAAATATAAATCAGCATTACTAACGTCACCACCAAAAATATAAATCAGCATTACTAACGCCACCACCAGAAATATTATTCAGCATTACCAACACCACCACCAGAAATATAAATCAGCATTACTAACGTCACCACCAAAAATATAAATCAGCATTTCCGATATTACCACCAGAAATATTAATCAGAATTACCAACACCACCATCAGAAATATGAATCAGTGTTATCAACAACACCACCAGCAATATGAAAAAGTATTATCAACATCACCACCAGAAATATTAATCATCATAATCAACACCACCACCAGAACTATGAAGCACCATTACCAACACCACCACAAGAAATATGAAGCAGTATAATCAACACCACCACAAGATATATTATTCAGCATTACCAACACCACCACCAGAAATATTATTCAGTTTAATCAACACCAACTCCAGACACTTTAATGACCATTATCAACACCACCACCAGATATGTGAATCAGTATTATCAACAACACCACCAGAAATATTAATCAGCATATCCAACACAACCACCAGAAATATGAATCAGCAATACCAACACCACCATCAGAAATATGAATCAGCATTAATAACGCCACACCTAGAAATATAATTCAGCATTACAAACACCAACACCAGAAATATGAATCAGCATTACTAACGTCACCACCAGAAATATGAATCACCATTACCAACACCACCACCAGAAATATTAATCAGCATTCATGACATAACCACCAGAAATAATAATCAGTATTACCAACACCACCATCAGAAATATGAATCAGTGTTATCAACAACCCCACCAGCAATATGAAAAAGTATAATCAACCTCACCACCAGAAACATTAATCATCATAATCAACACCACCACCAGAACTATGAATCACCATTACCAACACCACCATCAGAAATATGAATCAGTGTTATCAACAACCCCACCAGCAATATGAAAAAGTATAATCAACCTCACCACCAGAAATATTATTCATCATAATATACACCACAACCAGAAATATGAAACACCATTACCAACACCAACACCAGAAATGTGAATCACCATTACCATTACCAACACCAGAAATATGAATCACCATTACCAACATTAACACCAGAAATATGAATCAGTATGATCAACACAACCACAAGAAATATTATTCAGCATTACCAACACCACCGCCAGAAATATTATTCAGTTTAATCAACACCAACTCCAGGCACATTAATCACCATTACCAACAACAATTACCAGAAATATGAATCAGTGTTATCACCACCACCACCAGATATGTGAATCAGTATAATCAACACCACCACCAGAATTATACATCAGTATTATCAACACCACCACCATAAATATTTATCAGAATTATCAACAACACTACCAGAAATATGAATTAGTGTTATTAACACCACCACCAAAAATATGAAAAAGTATAATCAACACCACCACCAGAAATATAAATAACCATTACCAACACCACCAACAGAAATATGAATTACCATTATCAACACCATCACCAGAAATATAAATAACCATTATCAACACCATTACCAGAAATATAAATCGATGTTAGCAACACCACCACCAGAAATATGAATCAGTATAATCAACATCACCACCAGAAATATTTGTTTGTTTTATCAACACCACCACCAGAAATATGAATCAGTGTTATCAACACCACCGCTAGAAATATTAATCAGCATAATCAACACCACAACCAGGACTGTGAATCACTATAACCATTACCAACACCACCCCCAGAAATATAAATCAGCATTACCAACACCACCACCAGAAATATGAATCAGCATTATCAACACCAACACCAGAATCATGAATTAGTGTTATCAACACCATAACCAGAAATATGAATCAGCGTAATAAACACCACCACCAGAATCATGAATCAGTGTTATCAACACCATAACCAGAAATATGAATCACCGTTATCAACACCATAACCAGAAATATGAATCAGCGTTATCAACACCATAACCAGAAATATGAATCAATTTTATCAACACCACCACCAGAAATATGAATCAGTATAATCAACACCACCACTAGAAATATGAATCAGCATAATCAACACCATAACCAGAAATATGAATCAGCGTTATCAGCACCAACACCAGACATATTAATCACCTTTATCAACACCACTACCAGACACATTTATCACAATTATCAAAACTATCAACAGAAATATTAATCACCTTTATCAACACAACCACCAGACATATTAATCAGCATTTTCAACCACAACACAAGAAATATTAATATATTTTACCATCACCTCCACCAGAAATATCCAGCAAAGGCAACACCACCACGATTAGTATCCATGCTTATTAGCAATAACACCAGAAGAAATATAGATAATAATTATCAAGACCACCACCAGAAATTTAAGTTAGCATTACAAACACCACCATAAGAAATACGAATCAGCATTACCAACACGCCAAACACACATATTAATTACTATTACCGACACCACCACAAGAAATACCAATTATACCATAAATATTTAATAATATTAGCAACTATACCGACAGAAACAATAATCAACATTATAAATAACATAATCATTAATTATTCTGGAGGTGGTGTTGATTATGTCAATAAATTTGTTTGAAGGTAGTGTTGATAATGTTTATAAATGAGTCTTTAGGTGGTGTTGATGATGTTTATTAATATGTCTGGTGGTGTTGACAATGTTTATTTAATTGTCTGGATGTGGTGTTGATAATGTTTTTCGTATTAATATGTCTGGTGGTGTTGACATTGTTTATTAATATGTCTGGAGGTGGTGTTGATAATGTTTGTTTATATGTCTGGTGGTGTTGACATTGTTTATTAATATGTCTGGAGGTGGTGTTCATAATGTTTGTTTATATGTCTGGTGGTGTTGACATTGTTTATTTAAATGTCTGGAGGTGGTGTTCATAATGTGTTTTTATATGACTGGTGGTGTTGACATTGTTTATTTATTTGTCTGTAGGTGGTGTTGATAATGTTTATCAATATGTCTGGTGTTGTTGATAATGCTTGTTGATAAATTTGATGGTGGTGTTGATAATGTTTATAAATATATTTGGTGTTGTTGTTGATAATGTTCATAAATATGTCTGGAGTAGGTGTTGATACTGTATATTAATATGTCTGGAGGTGTTGCTGATCATGATTGTTGATATATCTAGTGGTGTTGATAGTGTTTATTAATATGTCTGGAGGTGGTGTTGATAATGTTTATTAACATGTCTGGAGGTGGTGTTGATTATGTTTATTAATATGTCTGGAGGTGGTGTTGATAATGTTTATTAACATGTCTGGAGGTGGTGTTGATAATGTTTATTAATATGTCTGGAGTAAGTGTTGATAGTGTTTATTTTTATGTCTGGAGGTGATGTTGACAATGTGTATTAATATGTCTAACAATTCTGTTTATAAACCATAATGGAGACCTCGGGATTTGATTCGACGTTGTTAACGTCATCGTTGTTAACGTCCAAACACATATTCCTCTGTAAGTTTCACAGACACACTTATGATCTGTAGTATTCCTTACAAGAGTTGAGACAACTGTTTCGGTTGTACTTGTTTTATATAATATATAACAACAACTTCAAATAGTTCACATTTAAAAGTTAACAACGATGTCGTTAATCCCGTTGTTAACTTTAACAAAGTTTCTAACAATCGGGCCAATTATTTGAGACTCTATCATAATTGTATACTCACTTTGATTTTTTAACTAAATCATATAAACATAAGTTCATGCAATTAGCTTATATATATTGTCATACATAAAGCTAAATAATAATATCACAATAATAAGCATGTAACGAATACAGCTCAATTTGAAAAACACATCATAAATATATGAATACAAATACCATAAATTAAAAACAGAATAGTTAAAATCGTGAACACATTAAAGTGACACTCTTATTCAAAATAAATATATAAACATATATAACAAACATGAGTGATAAACCTCTAACAACTTACTGAATAATACATTGATGAAAAATATTAATCACTGATAACAAGATTGCAACCATGTATTTAATAGCAGAAAGCCGCGCAAAAATATTAAATGATTGGTGAATGCTATAGACTAATGATGTTGAAATACCGTGCTTTATGCTCATATCTTTCAAATTAAACTTGCAACCTTGATAAAAACCGTTGTTTTCGACATTTCTGCATCCTTTTTGCAATATTAAAACAATATTATTAATTATGGCAAATTATATTTGTGAGTAAGAGTGCATCTTTGACACTGTGTATGTATATACAGATGCTACGAATAATGCTCAGTAGCTAACGTGTGTTCGTTTGAGTTTTCTCAACATATTGTCTTTATTTTCTCCAGTGTACTGCACACAGTAAAGAAATTGCCAATTTTGGTTGGGGGTGTAAGTTCATTTAACTTACACCTGGGCAAGGCTCATTTGGCAAGTGGTCCGATAAGAGTGTTAGTCATATTAGGTTTTTAGAGCATAGTGCACAGACAGAATGTAACCCGTGGTTCTTTAACGTGAACCAGTTTATACCACTGTTACACAGAACCCCCATTTAACGTCCTTCTAGGAATACGATTAATATACTTGTTTTAGTGATTTGCTTGGAAGCAAACCAAACCTGCGACCCCATTATTGACAGATGTGAGTGTTACAACTAGACCACTTTTTTTAATTAATGCAAGAATTCGTGGTTACACTGGTAAAACATTTGCTAATTAGCCTAGCCTACTGTTGTGAAAAGACACATTACAATGACAGGCGCGGCTCATAAATATATTGGAGACGAAAGACCGCGGCTACAATAAAGATATTAGTGCAGAAACGCAACTTCTCAAAATATTGGAGCCACGGCAGCGTATGACTGTGTCATGCCACTGACAGTACTCGGCATATTGTGACAGTGTATGTCATACCACTGAAAGTACTCGGCATATTGTGACAGTGTATGTCATACCACTGAAATTACTCGGCATATTGTCACAGTGTATGTTATACCACTGAAAGTACTCGGCAGTTTGTGACAGTGTATGTCATACCACTGAAAGTACTCGGCATATTGTGACAGTGTATGTCATATCACTGAAAGTACTCGGCAGATTGAGACAGTGTATGTCATACCACTGAAATTACTCGGCATATTGTGACAGTGTATGTCATATCACTGACAGTACTCGGCAGATTGAGACAGTGCATGTCATACCACTGAAATTACTCAGCATATTGTGACAGTGTATGTTATACCACTGAAAGTACTTTGCAGAATGCGACCGAGTATGGCATACAAATGAAAGTACTCGGCATACTGTGACAGTGTATGTCATACCACTGAAAGTACTCGGCAGATGGTGTCCGTGTATGTTATACCACTGAAGGTACTCCGCAGATGACAGTGTATGTCATACAACTGAAAGTACTGGTGTCCGTGTATGAAGTGATGCAAACAGTTAAACTTAGATTTTTTGTATCAATATGCTAGTAAATAAAATACAATGTTCATGATTTTAACATTTACATGTAGCCATATTGTGCACAACATTGCATTTTTTTCCATTTACGTTGAAGAACAGTTTTAAAATGCTTTATTAAATAACGCTTGTATTATATATTTAAACAACGTGCGAGCTATTCGCGCTTCGGAAGTGGACGTTTCCGAACTTTCATTTAACAATTATAGTACCATCCGAGACATCTTGACACAACGAAACTGATTAAAGTGCATCCTTAGTAACTTGGATTACAATGCTGGTTTTGAAGTGGTTTATGTATCATGTATATGCACGAATGATGTATACATTGTTGATCCTGTAGTTGGAGTTGTATTAATGTGTGTCTATCATTGTGGGTATGGTGAACAGTAATCCGCGAGAGTTGAAGCACGATATCTCATTGGATATGGCTGCTGTCTTATTGACAATAATGTGCATCACAGCAAAGCTTTGAGGAGCTCATTGCGTCCAATCATCCTACTTTAAGACCAAACAAGCTGATTACCATTCGAGTTATCCTTCCATATAACTATCCCTAAAAACCATTACCTGACACGAGTGGCATTGCCCAGTTGTTAGGCATCGTACATGCTCAACAAGAGGGTTGTTACAAAACCAAATACTATACCTCTGCAAGGTTTGTCAAAAAATATGATTCATCTTCACAAAGTAGTGGACAAAAGAGTTATGACATGTAAAACTTCCAATGGTTTTATAAGTTACAAACTTATTTACGAAATTAAAAACGTGTTTCATGTAATGCGCATGTAACACTTTTACATTTTGATATAAATTGACACCAAAAAACATGACAGTGTTTACATGCATCTTATCACAACGAAAATATATTCTATGGCATAGAAGGCAAAACGCCTTTTATTGATCACCTGGAAAGTTATACCAATATTTGCTTCAATTTTTATATAGTTTTCTTTTAGAATGTGGCCTGTAAAACAAATGTGTGAAGCACTTAAAAATCTGTTTACTAATGATGTCAAAACTTCGTCCTATTTAACCGTTACAATGAAGACAAAAAAATCAGACAAAAAACGTAAAAGTTGTAGCATCTATATGACACAAGGATATGCACAACTCGGCACCTTACTGTGTGAAGCTGCACCTTACTGCATGTAGCTGTACTGTTTCATTCCAGTTGGACCAATAGTTACAGAGAAAATGTCTGGAATATTGTGCAAGGCCCGACTTTAAATTTATTTTATTTTCTACATTTTTGTACAGCTTTCATATTTTTATAGGGCCATAACTCTATCAATAGAATGAAATAATAATGATATTTTACATAAGGTATGACATATGTTACGTTAGTGAGTGTTTTGATCAACTGCTGACCAGCCATTGAAATCATATTAAAATAATAAGCATATTAAAACAAATATTGTATTTTTAGCAATGAAATAAAACTTATCTTATTTTGTTAATTAAACATGATTTGTATAGAATAATTATATTCAAAACATCAATAGTTCTTGTATACGAATGTATAAGTGCGATGCAGATGTTTTATGATTTAGCAAATGCTTTTTGTTTTTGTTTGTTTGTTTTTCTTCATAGAAGGCCACATTGTAAATATGATGTTGTAATGGTTGAACCTGTAATTATGTCATAATGTGTCTATTCCTTCTCTAAATAAAAATATTATTATTATTATTATTATTATTATTATTATTATTATTATTATTATTATTATTATTATCTCAAGTACCTAGGCATGTGTTTATAAAAAGTTGAATTTTCTTAATAGATGTAGGTTTTGAAACACTTTACAATATACGTATTAATTTCTCTTTATTTGTAATATCTGCATTAGGCTGATCAAAGATGGCGGCAAATAGGGTGATAGACAGCCCAGAGTCCAGAAATTGGTTCAGTCAATGGAGGGCCGTCTTCGTAACGAGGAGAGCTCTCCTGCCTTCTGTAAAGTCAAAGGCTGAACATCTGCACAATTATGTACGTAGGAAGGCATCAAGTGAGCAGACTTGTTCATCAGACCACAGTCCTATATCTGACCGGCCGATACCTTGTCGGTATCATGAAAAACTTCGAAATGAAATCAAGGTCATACACAAAAGAACGAATCCTTCCTGGAGAAACGCTTCGACTGACACATGGCGAGACTCAGCGTTTGCTCTCGCCAAGTTATTCATGCAACCAGCAGGGTATGATGACAAATCGTCGTTTGATGAAATTGACTTCAACGGGCTGGCAGCCTTCATATATAACTGTGGGCAATTCACACCAACTGTGGAAACACTATCTGACGAGGTAATTATAGGCTTTCTCCATCAAGTTCGAAAGACAATTAAACATCAACGGCTTTGATTAAATTAAATTTGAAAGATATTTTCCGCATGAACTAAAGCTTAATCGTTCGCTTTATAATAATAATTATGTTGTTAGTTGATTGTTTTTCGGAATACCTTTCACACAAATACAATATGTAGCAAGTGGTACAGGCTATCAACGAGGATTCACCTCGCAATCAAATAAAACGCATATGAAAATCTAAATTGTGTATGTTTTGTCATGCTCGGATGAGAGTAAGCATTTGGTATAATGTGTAATTATCAAACCACATTTAAATTCCAGGCTCGGAAGTACGTCAACATGATCCGGCATATGCCAGACCTTTGCTCAAGTGCTCTGACAGACCAGGCCACCACTGAGTGTATAGACAGCATGATTGCGCTGCTCAACGATCCAGATTTCCACGGCGATCCAGAGATACTAGAAGCGAAGAAACAGCTGGATGAGGTAAAGGAAAATAATAAAAACTGCATGATAGGTAGGAAGTCAGAAAGATATTGACAGAGAGATATATAATAGACAGTTGAAGACAAAAGCGACAGAGAGAAATAAGTACGACAGACGGACAATCTCATTAAAATCATATCGTGACGTTCACTTCATTTCATAGCATAACGTCGTGAAGCGTGTATTGGGGACCTGATTTTAATGAGATTGACAGACGGATAGAATAGTTACAGAGAAACTAAAATATAGATAGACATATAAAACAACGCAGATATACGATGACATATGACATACATAAATAGGGTAAACTGATGAAAACTATATCGACAAAAATAAATAAGTAAAATGGACCAACTGAAGACCTATTTAAGTAAAATAATTTATACGAATCATAGCGACCGCGATACATATATTATTAAAGTAGACGGATGGACACAATTTGGTCAAGAGAAGAAAGGTGGACAGGTCGATGGAATAGCAACGGAAATGCATTTTATAATTGACGAACGGACACAATTGTGTCACCAAATATAAAAAGATAGACTAGGACGGAATAGCGAATGAGATTTATTTTAAGACGGATTAAATAGCGACAAGTATAAAAATATTTGACAAAAAAATAAATGGTGACGGAGAGGAAGGACATATTTTAAAAAGCAACAAAGTAAAAGTATGTACAGACGGAAAAAATAGTGATATATATACTAAATAGATAATTAGAAAGTATACGACACTCGGGTTCGCTAACTACTTTTTGTCAAGTCAACCTTAAGACGGATGGGTAAGACATTAATGCGATGGCTCTTATTATGTGAAATACAATTAACCCTAAAAGAAGAGGCTCACCCGTTGGAAATTATATGGTCCGATGAAAAAGCATTTATCGGAAACACAGTGTTTTGCTACTTCAAGTGTTTTTACGTACTAGAGTAAAATTGTCAGATGCACAATGGTTAACCTCAGTAAAATATCAATGATGTTGCACCAAATTCAATCATTTTCATAATTCGCGGGTATTAATCATTACCTTACCAATAATGATCCACATGCTATAAATTGTATATCAGTATCAATTTTTTGAAATCAGTTCATGCCATTTGTTCATGTTTAAAGGAACAATGCGATGAGGTCGAGACTAACATTTTATGAAAAAGAACATTAATATATCTACATCCTCTAAAATGTAATTTCACCATTCCATACCAAAGAATGACTTGTTTGTACTTTAAATAAAACAGGGCATTAATAAATGACCATGTAAACTATGGGGTATCCTGTCGAACATTCTCAAAAAAGCGGGCTTCTATGCCTGTTACATGGTGTTACGAACGTAAGACATACAATCCTATGAAAAAAACATCCAATGACTTTTTTGACAAGGTGTTCAAAACATTCCACATAATTTTGACAGGGTAAACAAAACATCACATACAGGTTTGAAAAGCGAAATTCACAAATCCTGCAAACTTTATTTGTTCTAAAACTGACCTTTTACATTTCATCAGACGAATCTTAATTTTGTTAACACCCTTTACACATTGTTACGTGTAACAATCGCAGAAACCATCACAAATCGAACGTGTGTGGGGTTTTTTCAAGATAATTTCACCCTGTTTCACCGTAGCACAATAGTGGGTATAACTGGGTTTGACATGTTAAAATACTCTAAATATTAGTCTTCTACGCTTGTTACAGGATGTGTCATGGTGTTAAACCCTTGTTAAATTTAGGTTACATCAGTTACAGTACAAAAGAAAAAAAGTAGATTTTCCAGAGTATTACACCATGCAAGGGGGTGTAACAGGGTGTTACATGTTGCTAAAACTCAAAATATAGGGCTTCTTGGCTTGTTACAACATTTTATATCCATTCAAAAGAAAAACGTCGCGATCAAATAAAATGTTGTTATACCCTTGTACGCTTGCTACGAGTAGCAATTGCAAGTCAGCACAAAATCGGACATTTTTTTATTTTTTACACCCTGTTACAATATAGAATTTAACAGGGTAATACATGTCGATATACAATTCGGAGATCTATGCGTGTTACCGTGCGCTACACTCTTGTTATCTTGATGTCAATGAGTTACAGCGAAAAATAAATTGAATAGTGCTAAATTAGTGCTAAGTTACATCCTGTCAGCAAATCATATGCATGTTATAGGGAGCAATACCTAACACAACCTAGTTACCTTTTTGTTACTTCTAGCACCGTAGGCAAGAAAATGTCCGCTTTGTGTTTCGCCCTGTTCCGCATGAGCTATAAATTCCCAAAATCCACACATCGGAATCGTATGAATGTATCAGTTCGTTACACATTGTAACATTAACTTTACATGACTTGTGCTATAGATGCCGAAAAAACATCGCCATTTTTTTTTTGAAAGAACGTATGTGTGTGCGTGTGCTGTGTGTGTGTGTGTGTGTGTGTGTGTGTGTGTGTGTGTGTGTGTGTGTGTGTGTGTGTGACTTATAGTATACTTTATTTTACTTTCAGTTAAAGACACACTTTGAAAATCCCAACTCGGACTTGTTGAAACATATCATCGAGGATAGCGCAATCAGAGGCATCCAAGAAATTACGAAACTTGCTTCTGCTAAAGAAGGCGAATGTATCGAACAAGCAAGTGCGATAAAGGAAGACATTAAGAAACTCGGCGATGTCTTAATGTCCAGCTTACAGGAACGAGGTGAAAGCGCCATGAACGAGCTGAAGAAAAATTTTGAAAATGCTCTTGCACAATTGGATTCTTGCATGAACGATGCCAAGAATATTCTAATTGAGACAACCGAAGAAGGCATATGTAAACTTGAAGAAACCACTTTCGATGGAAAACGGAAACTTGATATAACGACGTGTAGAGGAAAACAAACACTTGAAGATTCAACTGTGACGGGACAGAATGAAATACTTGAAACGACAATGGTCGGAATACGGGAACTTGATATAACGACTTGCAGAGGAAAACAAACACTTGAATATTCAACTGTAACGGGACAGAATGAAATACTTGAAACGACAATGGTCGGAAAACGGGAACTTGATATAACGACTTGCAGAGGAAAACAAACACTTGAAGATTCAGCTGTGACAGGACGGGATGAAATACTTGAAACGACTTTGGTCGGAAAACGGAAACTCGCTGAACTCTGTGAAAGTGGAACAAGACAAGTTGAGGATGCAACTGCGGATGGTAGAAACGAAATATTAGAAACGACATTGTGCGGAAAAGAAGAGCTTAAAGACATCGTTGAGAGCGGTAAAAACGAACTGAGCGAATTTATTAGCTGTACAAGACGAACGATCACTAATGAAGACAAAAAACACAGGCAGTCCAAATTAACGAAAGACAAGTCAGGTAGGACCTTTGAAACTAGCAATCTCTAAAGATGCTTTAAGCAATTGAATGGCATTAAATCGAATTCGAATCAAATTCATAGGGGATATTATAACAAAGACGTTATATATCAAGCTCGTTGGAGTTCGGTATGAAAAGTAATCATGTTTATACACCGAGCGATACTGAAACTGGTCGTCATAAAAACGTGTAATCATAGTCTTATACTTTTTAATATATTCCCCATCCTTAGCTCCAAGTTTTATTACACTGAATGAAGTCAGTCAGCATTAAGATTGATTAAAAAATAATAGCATCAATAAATCAAATGCTTGCAAATTTTTCTTAGATCATGCCCAAAAAATATGCGAAACGAAATATCCTGTAACAATGGTCACTTCACATAGTTGGTAAAGATGCACTCTTGCTCGCAAATAATATTTTGCACAAGTAATACAAATGCTTTAATATACCAAAAGGATGGATAATTGTCGAAAACAATGGTTCTTATGAAGCATACCGAGTTTAATTTGGAGGAAAGGTGCAGCTGGAAACAAAGTTTTTCTACCTTATAAGATGAAAGGAGATCACAGTAAATCTTTTCACACCAACCATCATTTAATACATTTGCGTTTCTAGCTTTTAAACTTGAACGCGACCCTGAGCGCTTTTTTAGTTTATGTCTGAAAAATGGTATACAAATAAAACAGCATATGCACAATTAGGGACTGTTATTACCTTATCAATATTCGAAACAGTTTTGAAACAACGAGTCTTGAAAATAAAACACTGACGTCAATATTGAAATGTCTGTGATTGTTTTGCGTTCCAACTACAATTATCGATATTTTCACCAATTCTTCGTTTACCGCAAGAAGTTTCAATCTCAAGCGCATCTTTTAAAAACGTTCACGGACATGTATTTTTCTTTCTTTTGTTTTATGTATTTTATTTTTAAATGCGTCTAAAACGTCAATTTTTGCGGGGGAAAACGGCGTCGTGTTTCGCTTCAAAAAAGTGTGCCATTCTATTTGTTTTTCTAAAAATTGTTCGTTTAATTTTTGATTTTTTTTTAAATATCTTTAAAAAAAACGTTTTATTACAAATCCCCTGATATCAAGAAAAGTGCTCTTAACCGACTTTGTTTTTAGCGCAATATCAAATAATCTAACCACTTTACCGTTTCTTATTGAATAAGTATTGTATTAAAGCGTTTAGCATGTCGCTAATCGAACTATTGTTTATGTGAATTAAATGATAAGATTAGAAACTCTGATAATCGACAGTAATCTGCATTGTAATACATGTACAAAAACGGATCCAAGCGGTGGAAGACCCGCCCCCCCCCCTTTAAAATCGTCCAAGTGTACTGTTTATGTCAGTATCGGAGAAAAATGAATAAAATACGCTTAAATGCACCATTACGGACTAGAAAGTTTTACAATGTTCGTTGAGGTTTACACCCCCCCCCTCCACCCTTCTCCCCCGTCAACATTTATTTCAGTTTTTTGAGGGAGCGGCGAATGTCAAAAGATTGACCACTGAATAATACCCCCTTTAACGGCAAGTCCTGGATCCTCACCTTATAAGTACCTTGCATGCGAATATAGACGTCAGTTTTATATCTAAGTTAGGTGTAACCATTCGGTTATCGTTGTATGAAATAACATATAGAATTAAAAAAATCAATTAAGTATAATCATATCATTGACTTGGTTTGGTGTTGAATATAACCCTTGATCAACTTTTAAAGAGGGTCAGTTGTCAGTATAAGCACATCTTGTTAATGGTTGTTAAAGTTCACACACATGCACTCACATGCACTCAAGCACGTAAAACACGCACAATAAGATAAAAGACATATTCCAAAATGGTCAAAATTATTATCCTAAAGTAGTATTAGTGCAGTAAAAAAGTTTGTTGTCACGCATACCTTGTTATGGTATTTTCCTGACCTTATCCCGTACTGAAACACTCTTACGCCTACACGCAAGTTCATGAAACATCTTTCAGCGATATATTCAGTCTGTCTGCCTTTTAGTGTACCTGCGTGTGTGCGTGTTTGTACGTGAGTTATAACAGCCCTAAACAAAATGCGCTCATAGAAACTATTTAATGTGAAGAAAATAATATTAATTATTAATTTAACAAAATTAAACAATAACTATAACATATAATTTAACAGTGGTTTATACAAAGTAAACTCTCTAAAGTTTCTATTTGTGGGTTCGATCCCCACTAGGGGTACATTCTCATGGCCTCTAAAAAGGGACACCAAGATTGGTATCTACCCAGGAAACGGACTAGAGTGTGATTCTATAACCCATCAGCTTTCGTCAAAATTGAGCTTATTAAATGAATTAGTATTCACTAAATAAAGGTTTCTAACATGACCATCTTACTAACATAAACAACATTTCGATTAACACCATGCTAAACGTTTAAATACAATACCTATTGAATAAGGAACCGGTATAGGGGTTAGATTATTTGATATTGCGCAAAAACGAAGTCAATAAAGTACATCTATCATGATATCAGGCGATTTGCAATAAAAATTTGCATCAATATATTTTTTTAAAAATCAAAAATTTAAGAATGGCACACTTTTTTTCAGCGAAACACAAGGGCGTTTTTCCCGCAAAATTCGACGTTTTGGACGCATTTAAAATAAAATTCGTAAAACAAGAGAATGAAAAATATATGTCCAAATACGTTTTCACAAGACGCACTTGAGATTGAAATTTCATAGCGGTAAACCAAGAATTGATGAAATAGCAAATATGAAAATATTTTCTCCTGTAAACATATATTGAAACTAGCAATACGCCTTCGTAACCGTTTGTTTCAATTTAAAGAATTTTATTCATTAGTCCATTATTTAAGCAAAGGTTATCAATTCTTTGAAAAACCTCTACCGAACGAAATACCTTTGCGCTCAATAGTTAGCATTTTATGCACGCTCATGTTTATGCCTTATAGTCCAAGAAAAATAAAAAAATGAATCGGGAAAAAATGCACCGAAATGGTTTTCAAATTGATGGATTTGGGTAATATCTGGCATCACATTTACTATACTAAATGGATATAATAATCACAAGGTGCAAAATGGGACTTTTGGGGGTAATGTGTTGGAACAAATAAATAATAGACCGTATTTTGTGAAATACAATTTTTGAGGTGAAATGTTTAAAAAAATAAATGAAAATTAGATTTTCAGGAATTTGTCAATAACTTTGTCAAATCTTGCAAGAAAATTACCAGAATTACTGTTCTTGATAGGTATTGTAGTCCAGTAAAATTTACCTGAAGTAAAGAAACACTATTTTTGTGAAATATGATTTTTAGGGTAAAATGTTTACAAAATAATTGAAAATGAGAATTTCTGGAATTTGCAAATAACTGTCAAATTTTGCAATAAAATTACCAGAATTACTGTATTCTAGGTATCATATTATAGTGTTATATAGTACCTTAAGTATAAAAAAACTACGTAATTTTGTGAAATGTGATTTCTTAAAATATACATGAAATGATCAACTATTATGACACATATCTGTAGTGTGCTGATACATATCTGATGTATGTGGTGAATTATAAAATATATGATACATATATAAACATAAAGCAGATGTGTTTCATCATATTTGATATTTAAAGTATCTAGATAAATAAATACCATTAATGGGTTGGGTTACTACAGTTGGTATGCGTCGTGCATTACGTTCCTGCTCATATATTTAATATCAGGGTCAACGCTGCATCTAATCATGAATATCATAGCAATATTTTTTTTTTCATTTATTTTAATATTTAAACATATTTCAATAAGAAAATCTACGAACTTTGTCAGCTGCATTTTAATGTATGTGGCATATACAATTCGTGCTATTACCTGAAAGGTCAATGTCACGGGACTTTGTAGTAATGATAAGTGTCATAGCCATAGCTTAAATACTTATGAAAAATCACAGAATTATTCCTTTTCCATTTGTTCTTAATAAGATTTGTACTGTTATCACAAATACCAAGGTCACATTTGGAATAAAATATTGCAAAATATGGATTTCTAAGCATTAAATTGCATTTCAGAAACACTTTAAACAGTCTTCTCACAGATTTATAGAGAACAGTTTTAAGGCTGTTGTTAAGAAATATTGAATTTTCATGAAATCCCTTGCTCAACATCTATTTTTATGCAATTGTATATTAATGGTGGTCCGTCCGACAAGATTTGTCTATGTCCGTATTTGTTGTCTATGTTGTCAATTATCTTCTATACTGAGTAATATAAATTAGCAACGTTGCTTTAACTTTTGATTTCCTACTAACAACACAACAACATCAAATACAAACAACCTTGCTGAGTATTACTTCTACAGTTTGAAACACCTTAAACGATATATGATAAATTTCCAGATTTACAGGAACAGTTACTAAACCATTACCAAGCAACTTCTGCTGTCAGAATGAACGTACGACTGGACATTGATGCAGCTGTAGAAGACATTTATGAAAAGCCAAAACTGATATTGAAGAACAAGAAAGACAAAGATGGTAAAATAATAGATAAAGAATTATCAGAATTGAATGAGATTTTCCTGAGTGACAATGACACGATGGTTAAATCGATATTCATTCAAGGCGAGGCCGGCACAGGGAAAACCGCAATATGTAAAAAGATTGTCCATGACTGGTGCAAACTGAAAAATGGCGGAAATGAGGAGACAAAGAAAGACAACCCGTTAAGCCAGTTCGAGTTCTTGTTCTACATGCGTCTCCGAGAGGTTCATGATGAATGCACAATCAAAGAAATGATAACACAGAATTTGATTAAACGTATTGATTCAGATTATCAAGATTCTGAAACACTATTAGCAGAGAATTTGAAATCAGAGTGCTGTCTTCTCCTGCTTGATGGTTTAGACGAGTGGAAACATTGCAGCAAATGTAAACTTGATGAACGCATTCCTCATGTCGAAACAAGTTGGATGTATTGCACAACATTGATCACAACACGACCATACAAACTAGCGGAGCTGAAAATAAGCCGAGCACAGCTTGGAAACCATGTGCAGTTGGAGGGCGTTCAGTCACCTAAGAATCTTGTTAAAAGAATAATTAAGGAGTTGAAAAAATATACATCAAAACATTGTTCAGATACATGCGTTGAAGACCTTAAGGAGAAAGGACTGTGGCATTTCAGTGATATTCCAATCGTGCTTGTTCATATTGTTTGGCTCTGGTTCAAAAACAAGCTACAGGTAAACATGTCTCAGTCTAAAGTTTACGGTGAAATGATAGAGGAACGATGGTACGAAATGTGCGACAAGATCAAAAAAGAATATCAAGAGGGCAACAAACTTCCAAACGAATTCCTGGATTATTTGAGTGAACTAGCTTTCAATAAGCTGTTTTCAACAAATGAAGATGACTCGATTGTTTTTCGCATTAAAAACATCCCGTTGGAGAGTGAGAATCACCATAAGTCTCTTGCTTCTGGCATCTTGTCATGCAGTAAAGAAATGGGTGAAAGATCAGCGTCTTATTACTTTTTGCACAAAACGTTTCAAGAGTACTTTTCAGCATTGTATTTAGCGAATTCCGGAACAGATTTGCCAACTCATTGTCACCACATTCAGGAAGTCTATACACTTCACAGGAAAGAAAGTGTACTCAGCTTATCCAAATTGTTCATGTTTCTATGCGGTCTGAATACAAGAGCTGCTGAAATGTTTTCGAAGTTATTGAATGACCTTTTTACTACACAGTGTGAAAGAGACGGTTATTCAGAACAGGAAGCAGAGTCATTCCAGGACATGATACTGCAAGGCTACGCTGAGGCGGAGAGGACTGGGAACACAGCAACAGAACTCTGCTTGCAGCATATCGTACCTCATTACTGTGTTTGGAAAGTTGATTTTACTCCAAAGTTGAAAGTATTCCTTGAGAAAGATGGGATGAAATCCAACCTTTCGTCATTATATATAAATGAAGAACTATGCGGTATATCTTCTGTGTTTCAACACGAGGAAAATTCAACTGTTTTAGATTTTGAGAATTGCAATAATCTAAAATTTGTTTTTCTAGACAAGCTTTCACATGAAGATATCAAATTGAATTTGAATGGATTAGTGGAATGCAGCATAGAATTCAGTGTCTACAAACCAGCTAAAAAACTGATATCCTCATTTCTGTCCTCAGATTTGACATGCTTGAAAACACTCAAATTGGACAACTTCGGGTGGGAATGTCAAGCTGTTGAAATTTTCTCAAAACTTCAATGCATTGAACAACTAGACGTAACATGGAGGAAAAGTTCACCAAATGATTCGCCATTCGACCTTCGACACCTAGAGCACCTGCACCAGCTTTCCTTAATGGGACTTGATTTCTCAGACGTTATTATTCTACATACGCTCAATCTTCGCACGTTAATAGTCGTCTTTGAAACACAAAAAAGAGCACCACGGTTGATGGCGGCGTTATTAGCACAAGGCGACGATTCACTCAGATCAAATCTGGTAAGTGCTATTGTAGAGTTTTAACTTATTTCCAACCATTAAATCCAGCTTTCCTATGTAAGAAATACAAATTTTAAGTATAGCAAACGAAATACCAGTCCACAAACACTATTTTAAATGGACACCGCGAGCACTATGTAAGGGTGAAATGCCGAAATCTCTCCATTATATCAGTGAAAGAACATGCCGTGGCACGCAGTGCCAAACCTATTTGTTTAAAATAGGCAGTTTGAGGCGTTTCACTTACTTAAAACATGCAGACAACAAGGTCCAAATCATGATTTTCATGGCGCTATTGTCAACTTATTGGACACTTTCACAACATTTGAAAAGAAACCAATCATGCAAATCTTTTACTAGGCAAAGCAAAATAATTTTGCGCTCATGTACGTGTACATATAAATTGTAAATATATTTTTTGTCATTATTTTAAAAAATGATTTAATAGTACAGCCTATATTTACAGCTAACGGAATTTCAAATAGGCAACCATTTCATAGAAGACTTATGAGGATTTATTATTAAGAATTTCAACTTTGGCGGGTGGGTAAAGATCCGCTCATTGCCACTCACCCGATACACAATACCTGCATCATGGTTTGCGTTGACAATGTGTCAGCCAATGAGGTTGTATTCTAAGTCAGTAATATGACCTAAATTAAAATCTTATGATGAAAATGGGTTCGCTCGCTACGCTCTCTCCGGCCATTCTTAATCATTAAGATTTTAAAACTGATGTTCTACCGACCTACTTTATTTACATCTATCCGTAGTCATATTGCTATTTATGTCGCTATTAATAACGGCCCGTTATCGATTAAATAATCAATTAAATGTCCGCCTCAATTTCGTAACACGGCCTTACATCGATTGAACTTAACGTTTAAAAAATCGATGGACATCGAAATCAAGTTGAACTGATATGATTTATCGACATCTGTCCAAACTCGAAGCATTGTCGCTATCACTATCAGTGCATCGTTGTTGGTATATATTGTCATAAAACATAAAATAAAACAGTTAAGCACGTCATGACTAAGCAGTTTACAAAAACGCCAGCCTATTGCTGTCAACGTAATTTTGAGCTAGTACACGAAAAAGACAATGTTGTCCAATTTCTGTATATTATTTTTATTACATAGAATTAATGTATTTCAGCCCAAGAATTAAGCAGTGCATTTATCGATAAAATCTTGTTTTTATCTCATTCCAAAGAAGAGGCAGCCATGGTAGGGTCGCAATCATGTTTTAACTGCATTTTCGGTGAAAACGCATGATGGGTTAAACCAAGTGTTTGTTTTTTATAGAAATCTAGATATATCGTTTTTTCACAAAAAAAATTGAAATAGTAAAAGAAGAATCATGATCAAATCAATGTAATACAAAGACCTGTGTACACATGTATTTTTGTTAGCGATAACACAGTTCTAAGCAGAATTCGACGATTTGTTAGGAAGCGATATGTTAAACATTTGACGATTGTTAATTTGAAAAATCGCTAAATTTTATCAATGTTCTTATTAATATGGCTCAATATGGGCTTAATATTTAAAAACAATGTAAATAGAAAACATGTTTTAGTTCAAACCCGATTCTTTCCGTCAATATTTTGCATTTATGGGTTCTATCCGGCATTGATGCGGATCAATTCCAAAACATCGTGACAAAGGTGGATATAGCTCAGCACACTTTTATCTTTACAGTTATCTGATGAGGTTTTATAATGTGTTTTTATTTTGAAGAATTCGTAACTCCTAATTAAGATGTGTAGTTTTCCGTTCGTTTCAAAATAAAACAAAACAATCTTTTAGGAGTTATCAATCATGTCGACATATTATATACAAGCATCGCAGTTTTATCTGAAGAGGCCATGTTTCAAGTTAATGTAAATACATTGTTTTATTCTTGGTTTATCTGAGAATTACTGTTTTTAATTAGGCAACGGACTCTAGCCATGGTGGTCATCGGATTCTACTGGTATTTGTGCTTTGAATATTATTGTTTTGGAGTCTTTAACTACGTTGATGATAGTTGCCATGATAATCATGTTATATTTGGGTTCACTCACTTTATTTAAGGTTGACTCTTAATTAGGCTAACAATGTGTGTTTGGAGTAACGGTCTCACTTTGTGTTACTAAAGTCCTCTACAACTATAAGCGTTTTAACAGAGGTTAAAGTTCATACATTTCTAGCTCTCATAAACTCGGGTTGCCCTTAACACAGAATTGTTTTGTTGCCCTAAGACTTATTATTATGAAATGTATTTTTAGGAAAGTTAAGATCAATGCACATTGTTGTCGCAAATTCCGTTTTATTTGCATATTGTAATTGTATAATTTGCTTTGTTCTCAAATGAAACAAACATTCATAAACAGAAGATATAAGTTTAAATCATGCAAACCTATTAGATGATTTACAGTTTGCAGCCAACAGAGTATTGCAATGTAGAAATTGTCAATTACATAAAAGATCAAATAAATTCAAATTCTTCATGACAAAAACAGTAATTATGTACTCAAGTTTTGAAAAATTGAAATAGAAGTTTTAATCGTCAAAATGAAAATCACACTTTCTATATCATTGATCATTTATTTAAACAATGCATTTAGGTACCGTATTTTTACACATACAATTATGAATTACATATTACACATGTCACACATATGTGAAAAATAGTTGTTGACACCCCCCCCCACCCCACCAATACTCAAAGCAAAAACGATTAAGTCACATGTTGAAAGAAAAGAAAAAAATACATTTGTAGGAATATTTTTCATACGAGTACGTCTCAATTACAAAGGTCAAGGCCACGGTGGGTAAAATGACAAATTATTTAGCACTTTTATCTGATAACCTTTCGACCCTGATACTTCATATGTATAGAAGAAGTACCATGTTGTTTTAAAGGCTCACCGGGTGAAAGGCAAGGTCAAAGGGGTCATACACATGTTCTCCTTTAACATTAAACATCTTGATATCTGTTTGACGTAAAACATAATGGTTTTCTATGCATATACGATCATGTTTGATTTAGTAACTATAGGATTGCTCGATTCCGTTCGTCTGCCCGACGAAGTCTATGTCCGGACAATTTCTTCATGATAACTAAATCAATTTTAAGAAGCTAGCCATAAGAGTTAACCGCATACAATATGTGGCATTCAAGATCCAGAGCTATGTTTCAACGGCAGGGTCACAATGCACTTTTGGTCATTTTCTATACGGGTGAAAGTGATGGTGTCGTTTGTGTTGACTCATAATATCTAAGATGATAACCGGTGTTTAGTTCCCTGATGGGTACGCATGTCTCATTTTTCAGCCTCGCCGACTAAAAGGTCATGGTCATCATTCAAGGTAACAGGATTGTGTGTCTGCCTCAAACAAATCCTAAACCCTTTGAAGCATTTTCCTCAAACTTTAGTCAAATGTGCAGAAAATCAAGACGAAATGCAGAAACAATTTTTCGCATTATTTCATGGGCAAAATCACCATGTAAGAACAGATGCCAATGGTTAAAGCTGATAATTCTGTTAAGTTTAATAACGATTATCAGATAAAGTTATTTAGTTTTGCAATTTAACAATAAGATAACCTATGGGCAACTTGGCCTAGGTGTACAGTCTTGGTGGCAGGTTCATAGCAAAACCATACGTTGAGACGACGTTGGACATTGTTCAAATCGTCGCCTACCATTATTTAACTTAAGGTTAACGTCGGAGCCTCGCCTTTTACGGATGAATATAAACATGTCATGTGTTTCCGGTCAAGATAGAAAAATCAGACTGAAGGGCACCTGCGTTGCCATGTAACGAGGCTTGCCGAGTTACCGGCTACACAGCGTGCCTGAGTCTCGGGTTTCTCTATCCGGACCGGACACACATGATTGATATGTTCAAGCATACCTTAAATTTCTTTTCTTGATGAAAAAAATGACATAGAAAACCGAATATTTGTACATATTTCATCAAAAAGCGCGTCCTATGATGTTAACCAACGGCATGACGCGCAGTATTTTATATTCACTGCATACATTAAGTTCCTTTCATTTAACATACTTTAAGGGTTATTTTGTGTTGTTTAAGCTATGTTTTGTGTTAATGAAATGTTTATCGAATTCATCATTGAAATATCATAATAATTTGTAGATAAAGTGAAAAATAAAAAGTATTGCGTCTCAGCGCGTGACTCGGAATGCTAGAAATAGATGTCCGACGTCATATCAACTTTGGACTTGGTTCAGACACGACGTTATCGTATTAACATATAGAGGATTATTGTTTGTTTCAGTTCTAGATTGTAATATACTCGAGTGAGCACAAAAAGTATATTTCAAGAGTGGCGTAGCAACGAGTGAAATTTCACGTTTGGTGTTCACGGATGAAATACACAACGATAGTACATTAAAACAAACACTTAACCACTATATGAACACGGATGATATAGAGGATATGTTTTGTTTCAGTGTAAGATCGTAGTATATTTCACCGAGTGGGCATCAAAAGGAATATCATCATTATATGAAATATTCACTTATGGTGTTTACGAGGTGAAACATATTGCTATCTGACACTGAAAAAAACTTTCTTTTTATTATATGCATAAAATTGGAGTTACACGTCATATAATATACTTTTTTAACGTAACGTTATTTCGGAAATGACGTCATTGAAATTGTGTCCCATCCTTGTGTGCGCTGAAGTTTGATTTGGATCTGAGAGCGTGCTAAAATTTCAAAAGAGTAAACAATATTGTTTGAAACAGTCAAATATTAATTTGTTTTCGTTGATACATCTCTATAAACCACCGGAAAACATACAATAAAGTGTTTTATTACGTCCCGTACAAATACAATAAATGCAAAAATCTCTTAACTTTTACGATTACTTTTAAAAGCATTACATAAATTTATGTCCAAGTAGCATGTAAATGTACAATTAAAGTTACTCGATAATATAAGGTATTGGAATTTGATTATAAATCAAACCAAATTGCATTTTCAACGTTGAAATATTATATAATACTGTCATTTTGTTTTGAATTGTAATAGACTCGCGTTGGGTATTCAATATATTTTTTATTATGATCCTACCCTGACATTGAGACATTACGTCTTATACTCTTTCAAATCGATCTATAATCCAACGTTGTTTTAATGTTGGGGTCCTTAGGTTGCACAACGTCCTCCCAACATGAATGTTTACTTGGTTTCAGCTTTCCGTTCCATATCTTCTACCACTCAAAGAATGTCCTTGGAACTTGGATCAAATTTATATCTTATTGCGACAACATCCAAAACCCATGTTCTATGGTTAAAGCTGCACTCTCACAGATTGACCGTTTTGAAATATATTTTTTTATGTTTTTTCTTTGATTGAGCCCATTTTTGCATGAAGGTATAAAAACATGATGATGAAATCGTGGAGTAAAATTTGTAAAACCTTGATTTTGAAATCGTGAATTTAAATTGCGTTTATGATCATGGCATTATCCAAAAAGATATTTCTAAATTATTTTCATTAGTCTGCTTTGAAAGCCTTATAAAATACGATGACTTAGCTAATCTTCAGTAATATGTATAAAGCATACCGCTGCATAAGGTTTTACCTATGTACTGTTATTAATAGATAATTGACAAAACAGATGCATGTCATCTATTAAAAGACATTGTTACAGAGCTTACATAGAGAAGTGTACCCCTAACCCTATCCCCCTAAGTAGAGGAGCATCTCTATATTTACATGTGCCGGTCCTTATAATGAGGTTCACCTCTTAATTTGAGGTAAACAAAAACATGTTCAATTTAAACCTAAAAGATAAAGACGCACCTCTAAATAAGGAAGTACACCTCTATTTTGTAGTTTAAAAAAATGAGAAACCTTTGTTTTTAGAACTGCATTTCTATGTATAGAGGTGCACCTCTTAAATAGATAGAGGTGTGTCTTTTAATTTTTGGATACACTTGTAAACTGGTATTAACTCAAAAATACGGCAGCCGAAGGCTTAAATTTATAAACTAGCGATATACGAAATTTGAGAAACTCGTTGGTACTAACAGGTGGTGAAAAAGGGTAGTATGAATATGTCACAACACTTATTCGTACAATTATGTCCACGTGTGAAGAATTCGTACGAATATGTCACAGGTTTGAATGTGTTAAAATTACGGTTCAACATACGCTAGTTCCTGAAGCATTTACTAACAAAATCCATACAGTGGACATAAACATTTTCGTAGAATCAATTAAACAAGCAAAACAAATAAGTTAAAGTTACTCGCATTGTTTGTAAAGTGCCTTTTTTTGTATGAAATAAAGTGTGGCAAATCATAAGAAGTGTTAAAACAAAAATACCAAAAGCTAGAACCCTTTAGCAAATGTTGATATTTACTCAAATATCGTCTTTGAAGACCACAAATTTCAATTGCGTTAAAAATTCATTACGACTGTGGTGTTGCGTGATTGGTTGATTAATATCAATGTATCCTTAATAGGTCAACATATCCACCGATTTGTTACAGTCCCGGTGGCCGTGTGGTCTAGCCGGCTGTTTTCTACTTTTTTTCTTGCCGCACTAAAACCAAAATTATTTTGTATGCTATAGCTGTATCTTTTTTTGTAATTTCGATAAAATAAAATACTGATAAAATAAGTGTTTTCAGGTGCATTACCGGGAAAATTGATTTTTTGTCGAAAAACATGAGCAATGTAGCGCCGCACAACAGCATCGCAACAACACGTGTTTTTTTCGTTTATGCGGTGATTTTCAACGCATAAAAAAGATTTTTTTATGTGGTAAAAAGGCACCCTTTTAAGCAGGTCAGCGGCCTAGCGGCCCAGTCGCGTAAAGTTAGCGGCCTGGCGGCCTAGCGGCCTAGCGGCCTAAAATTGGTTTCTATTATAAATCATTTATGCATGCCTTTTCTTCTGAAAAAAATGACAAATTTATGGTTTCTATTCACAAATCACCATCTTTTAGCGAATGTCTGCATTTCGCCCAAAACTCGACCAAGCTGCCTTAACAATCCATTATAGCGAATATCAGTATTTTCCTTTTTTGTATTTAGCAAAATTGTTAAACCATACATTTATCATTGTTTTGGAAGAAAACGCATGTATTCATACTTTGAAATAGGAAACCATGTAAAGGCCACTAGGCCGCTAGGCCACCAGGCCGCTAACTTCACGCCGCTAGGCCGCTGATGTGCTCGATTGACTTTTTTGAAAAAATGTTATAATTGCTTAAGAGTGATAATTATGGCATAAAAACAGAAAATATATTAAAAAAATTAGAAGGAGAGTCATGTACTCATGCTTTGAAAAGCTGACTGCTTGTTCGACTTTTTGAAAAAAAAAACTGTTGATAATCGCCTCAGAGTGATAGTGTGTGCTTAAAAATCAGTTAATATTTCTTTGTTTTATAAGAAAATGCATGTATACATGCTTTGAAATAGGATAGCATTTTAGGCCGCCAGGCCGCTAACTTCACGCCGCTAGGCAGCTAGGACGCTAGGCCGCTAACTTCACGCCGCTGGGCCGCTAGGCCGCTAGGCCGCTAACTTCACGTTTTACTTTTAACGTCATTTCAAACTGATAATAGGGTCATCATGGACTTCTTTCTTTCATTGATTGTGTTTTATGCACTAGTTGTTTGAACACTCAAAGGGTTTATTTTTAACTTCCATTTTGGCTCAACTTGCCAACTTTTCCCATATTTTCTTTAAAATGACAGTAATATGCAACGCCCTAATCTTAATCATCACCATAATCAACAACATCATCATAACCACCATCATCATCACCACAATCACAACCACTACCACCATCATCATCACCACAACCATCATCATCATCATCATCATCATCATCAACGTCATCACCATCGTTTTTGTTGAAATTTTTTTTAGCTTTATAATAAATGGTGAAGTTAATCCCCTTTATGTGGCAAAAAGGCACAGTTGCGCCCCATATGAGCAATTTCTGGTTTATGCCTTGAGCGTCGCCGCATAAACGTTTATGCGTTGAAAATCACCGCATAAATGGAAAAAAACACGTTTATGCGGGGATGCTGTTATGTGGCGTTACAGAGCGAGTTACTTTAAAGAAACGTTTTAAAAATATGTAAGATTATCTACTTATATTACACTTTGAACTTTAACTTATAATTTTAAATCCCTCTCAACGAAGGAGGTTCTTGGAAGTGACAAAGTTCATTAATAATTTTCTTTAAAGATTATCTACTAAAACTTTGACACCAAGTCAATACCGAAAATGGAGTACGGGAAGTAACTGAAAGTTAAAATGTGATTTTCTTCTGTCAATTACTTCTATAAATAGAATCAATAATATGTCAATTCAATAGTATACATGTGGATATGCTGCGGACATGATTACTTTTATAGGTTTGTTGTTTTCTATTTCATTTCAATGTCATTTCAAT
>NC_069122.1:19313705-19403705 GCF_026914265.1 Mya arenaria
GTTGCTGTACAGCCCCCCTCAACTGACTATACAACACACATTAGATTAGTGCAGGTGACCATGTCAGCAGAAGCGTTCAGACGTCTCGTTACTACGGTGATACAGTCGGTACATTCTGTGAAATGTTGGTTAGATGATTGTACAATAGAGCCTAATGAGGACGTGAGACAGCTGAAGGTGGAGATGGAGAACCAACGCGCTCTTCAGATGGTTGCTGTACAGCCCCCCTCAACTGACTATACAACACACATTACATTAAACACGATGACCATGTCAGCAGAAGCGTTCAGACGTCTCGTTACTACGGTGATACAGTCGGGACATTCTGTGGAATGTAGGTTACTGGGTTGTACAATAGAGCCAAATGAGGACGTGAGACAGTTGAAGGTGGGGATGGAGAACTTACCCGCCCTCAAAATAGTGATATTCGATCATAGGAACATTGTGTTCAACGTGAATGTAAAAGGTAGGTGACATATTTATAATTAAATATATAAATGATGAACATGATACAAAATATGTCCAGCTAATATTAAAATTTTCTTTATCAAATTTTCTTTATCAAAGCATTTTTATTTCGATTTGAAAATCATTTCAATCTGTTGTTATCAAAATAGAAAACAAATCAAATTACATTTCTAGTTCATTTTAGTATGTATTATATTTCTATATATGTTATTCTAACTGAAAAACTGTAATAAATGTGCCGAAGTTGTTTAACTATAAGTATGTATTTAAACATTATGACGTAATAATCGTTCTATGATTAACTGATAACTTACATTTATTTGAGTTATTTAAATAAACCATACGATAAACGCTGCCAATGTGAATAAACGAAAATAAAATGCCCATGTCGGGCTTTTAATTGCAAGACGTGTTTTTCCTATTAGGAGTTACAGTGTATAAACCATATATATCTTATAACTAAAAGTTACTTCACTAATTACAACCGTTGAAGCAATTATACACGAGCGCGAATCACGAGTTATGTATACCTTAAAACACGAGGGTAGTTGGTTGCTGGTGCAGTAACAGTTGTCACCATAATGTCCAAATGACCGTGCAAGAAGAAGCATGTATATTTTTGAGTTGCGCTGAAATTTGCCCTGAAGTTATTATTGCATGGTACTACTGGTTTCTGTTCGTATATAAAAGTTTGAGGTACAAGTAGTTTTAATGAGTATTCATTAAGTTGCTAGTGTGATCTACGAATACGGCCACACCAAACTGATTATATGATTAACATCCGAGCTGGGTAGGTTTTTAGCGCTCAGAAAAATAAGATAGGTGACTGGTCAGGAATCTCAAATCACCCATTTTGGGATGTTTTTCTTTAATTTCTGAACTGAATACCGATCTTATAAATAGTTGGCCTGTACGATCATTGATACCTCACTCATGTCCAGGTAGAAAGAACAAATCAAATCGTTTTCAAAGATATAATTACATATGAAATTAGTCACCAAGTTAAAAAGATTCACCTCATCACTGGCCGCTTTTAAATACACCTGATTTAATAAATGTTTTTTTAAATTGCCCTGGACCCCAAACCAATACATGCAGCAGATGACGCAATTTCACCCCGTGACATATATTCATATTTTTTAATAATACTATTATGTAAGCAGCACGTATTTATTATAAAATTGCAATTGTACACTTTCTACTTGTACGCAATTAGAATGTACTTGCCTGTATTGGGGCATATGCCGGGATTGGGGTGTAGGCAGGTGTTGGTATATAGCCCTGTATTTGGATATAGGCCGGGATTGGGATAAAGGCCGGGATTGGGGTATAGGCCGGGATTGGGATAAAGGCCGGGATTGGGATAAAGGCCGGGATTGGGGTATAGGCCGGGATTGGGATAAAGGCCGGGATTGGGGTATAGGCCGGGATTGGGGTATAGGCCGGGATTGGGGTATAGGCCGGGATTGGGGTATAGGCCGGGATTGGGATAAAGGCCGGGATTGGGGTATAGGCCGGGATTGGGATAAAGGCCGGGATTGGGGTATAGGCCGGGATTGGGATAAAGGCCGGGATTGGGGTATAGGCCGGGATTGGGATAAAGGCCGGGATTGGGGTATAGGCCGGGATTGGGATATAGGCCGGTATTGGGATATAGACCGGTATTTGGATATAAGCGGGGATTTGGATATAGGCCGGTAATGGGTTATAGCCCGGTATTTGGATATAGGTCGGTATTGGGATATAGACCGGTATTTGGATACAGGTTGGGATTGGGATAGAGGCTTGGATTATGATATATACCGGTATTTGGAAAAAGGCCAGTATTGGGATGTAGGCCGATATTGAGATAAAGGCCAATATTTGGATATATACCGGGGTTTGAATAGATGCCGTGATTAGTAATTAGGCCGAGATTAAGATAATATAAGGCTGGGACTGGGATATAGGCCGGGTTAAGGATAAACATTGTAGGCCAGGATAGGGATAAAGGCCGGTATTGGGATAAGGACGGGATCGGGATATAGGCTTGGATTGAGATAAAGTCATTGATATATAACCCGGGATTCGGATTTTGGCCTGTATTTGAGTATATGCCGGTAATGGGAAAAGGGCCGAGATTGGGAAATATGCTAGGATAAAGATAAAGGCCGGAATTGGCAAGTATTAGAGATAGGCCGTGAATTGGCCGGGATTAAGATATAGTCCGGGATTAAAATATAGGCCGAGATTTTGATATAGGCCGGGACTGAGATTAAGGCTTGGATTGAGATATAGGCCGATTTCCAGTAATCGAAGAGGATTCAAAATCTAAAAATCTAAATTTAAACAAAGGAATATGATTTTTTAAAGTAATAATATTGCAAGTAATCATTATCTAAGTCAGGTAAAATGTATCCTCTTTTATGATGAGCCGAGTACTACAAACTGACAAAGCAATAACGTTTCCCGGGCTACATGTATTCCAGAAATGTAGAACCAGGAATGATTCAAAACAAGATATATATCCGATCGTTTTAATTTCGATAATAAGTAAAATAAATACTGAGACGACTTCCAGGTAGAATCACAACATAAACACTTCACTTTTAACATTTATAGTATAGCATGTTATAACTTTTCAGCATCAACAGAACCGGAAGATGACGACGACGATGATGATGATGATGATGGTGGTGGTGATGATGATGATGATGATGATGGTGGTGGTGATGATGATGGTGGTGATGATGATGATGATGATGATGATGATGATGATGATGATGATGATGATGATGATGATGATGATGATGATGATGATGATGATGATGATGATGATGATGATGATGATGATGATGATGATGATTGGGACGACGACGGCGATGATGATAATGGTGAACTAGACGTGTCCTCCCATGGCCCTGGCTCCGTCAGTAAGTGGAGAATAAGAAGTAATAAAATATCATTTTTTTTTAAATAGCGCTTCAGCTAATAATACGATCTGAAGATTGGTGATAATGTTCTTGTTGGACGATGGTGTTGTTGTTGTTGGTGGTGGTGGTAGTTGCTGAGTATGTTGTTGTTGATGATGATAATAATAATGATGATGATGATGATGATGATGATGATGATGATGATGATGATGATGATGCTAAATTGCTTTGAATCGAAAGCAACTTTTGATTGTATAATAAGGCGTTGCCAAAATAGATGTTTGTTTCCGGTTCCGGTACTCTACTTTATTGTTTGCACCCAACCGATTCTTGATAGGTGACAACCGTCTTAAATTGTGTGACCGTTATTTTTCTCTCTTATTCTTCTTTAAGGAAACATTTTGTGTAGTTCATTGTGTGTTAAATAAGCTTTTATGGACTCAGACCAAATCACGGCTTTGTTTGTTGTGAAAATAATAGTGGACACAACTTTGCTCAAATAAATCCCGTCCTATCTAACCGATATCATTTTGGCCGTAAAATCGGAAATAAGCAATTTAGTTTTGTTACGCCTAATGATGCAGAAACTCTTTGTTTACCTGTTCTCATGACTTGTTGTTGTAGGTTTTTATATATTTCGTCTATTTGAAATGTAAGCACATGCATATGTTCCATCTTACAGCGTCCGTGGAACCGGACGTGACCGTAGCTGCAGCTGGGAACGATGCCCCTTGCTCCGACAGTAAGTAGCCGTGGTCCAATTTTAACAACAAAATAAATGCTGAATTTTTTTTTTTAAAAATAAATGAGAATTATTAAATTGATGAAAATACCATTTTTAAAATATCATTCCAGCTAGGGGTACGATATTATGAAAGTAAATAATGATCGCGCTTGTTGTTGTTGTTGTTGTTGTTGTTGATGATGATGATAATGATGATGATGATGATGATGATGATGATGATGATGATGATGATGATGATGATGATGATGATGACGACGTTTCTTTTTCTTGTATTGTTTTTTTTTTGCATGTATACTTTGTATAACTGCTATGCCACATTCGAAAACTAGTTCTTCTCAACAAGTTCACCATACTGATTTTCATCATCAATCTATGTTTGAATACAGATGTTTTTTATTTAAGGCTCCGACAACGGGAAGAAAGCTAAGATGACGCGCTTTCAGAAAGTACGAAGGTTTTTCAAAAACTTGGGAGGCAAGAAATCAAAGTGAAATGAAATTCTAAGGTACTTTAATTCCAACGTGTTCAAAATAGGATCAACGCTGACGCTCCAACCCCTTTAGTCAGAGGAAATGAATGACAGTTATGTGTTTCTTTTAGTGGTGTACAAGTTAATTGTCAAAAGTAGAAACCTGCTATCGATTAGAAGATCTTAAAAGACGATTCAAGTTGCGAATTTATGACAAAAATATGTTGATATTAATGTTTATAATGTTTGTCATTGTTTACAGAGGTTTATCAAAAGGCAATTGTGAATTTACGTCATTTCCGATGTGACATCATTTGGCTAACATTTGGCGACATTTTCAAAGTAAAGATCATTTTTGTTTGATTTGTAATGAATGATAATCATGAAATAAGATGAAAAGGTGTTTGTTTCAGTGTAAGAGTTCAATACAGTTCATCACGTGAACACCAGAGCAAATATTAAGGTGTTCACTCGGTAACAGATATTAGTTTCGTAGACTGAAACAAACAAGTACCCTCTATATGACTTGTAAAGCATACTCATTATAAAGTGTACTGTTGTTGTATATACAATTTTGATCTGTTCTTATATGCCTTACAAATAATAGTGATTTTAGAGTACATTATTACTGTAAATAGAGTATTATTTGTTGACATACTTATAAATGTTTTGTGCGTTAAAGTGATTTTAAAGGAACTCGTTCACGTTTAACAGGGCCAGACATAAAAAATATTCTTGTGAAATGGGAACAAAAATCAAGTTACATAAATGCAACATCATCACATGCATTAAATAAGAGCTCTCGTGCTAAAATCTATTTAAAGCTGCACTCTCACAGATTGAACGTTTTGACAACTTTTTTATTTATTGTCTTGGAACGAGCCAATTTTTGCGAAAATCCATGGAAACCAGTTATGAAAGACTGCTGACAAAAATTTAGATGGTAGATTTTTATATTTAAGTTCAAAAATTGATGTTTTATGCACTTTTCTTAAACCGTTAGTAACGGCTTAAGCCATAAAACATGAATTTTTGAACGGAAATATGAAAATCTACGATCTGATTTTTTGTCAGCAATCTTATAGCATTGGTTTGCAGATATTTACGCAATACATTGCTCTTTTCAAGACAAAAATTAAAAAAGTTGTAAAAATGGTAATTCTGTGAGAGTGCGGCTGTAAATACGTCACATAACAAGTTGAGTCGTAACAAGCTCTAATTTACCGAAAAGCATTAATAACGCTGTTGAAAACTTTATTTTTGGCTTTTCACAAAATTCTGTTTAAATAAGTATTTTCCAGTTAATGGTTCCTGTTTGTCCAACTAAGTGATTAAAAATAACTGAATATTAAGTTTGAAAAAAATGTTACCTTCATCAAATATGTGAGTGAGTTCCTTTAAAGTGTCTCATTACTATGATATTGTGTATTGCCACTTTTACAGCGACATATTGAACCAATGCAAACATACATTTATACAAGTTATGGATCATATATACAGTTCAGAGAAATGTATGGAATGAAATAATGAAAAATGCAATTAATCATTTATAATAGCCTATTACACATGATTGATTGAATTTCTCATTATTTCATAACTAATAACAACTAATTGGCAACTATAAACGACAACATATATCATTTATGGTGTGTGTCATCAGACTTTAGATTCATATGTTTGTTGCCTTTAAGATGTTAGTATCCTATCGAAAACGAAACTTTAGTTACACAATAATTAAAGACAGCATTTGTCCGTAAATGAACACTAGGCAGACTTAAAACCTACTGCAAGTTGAAAATAGGGTTGAATTACCTGATTCCTTATATCTGCATTATTACATGAATGAAGTCAGAACTTTGCAACTCTGTAGTACATTTTTGATGATCAAACAGAAAGGCGAAAAGATAAAATAGAGGCGTTTTAAAATGCGGTAGCGTCCGTAATATTTAAGCATCCTATAAAAGCAAGTATTTTTAGACGCAATAATTCATGTATTATATCACTTACAACTGTTCACTCCGGCACGTACTTTCTGTCTGTATTGTTACTAGACTGAATATTTACACATATTTTTCATGTACATGTACAATGATTCTCTGTAGTATGTTACCGTTACATTTTACACTTATCTGATTCAAGTAAGACTATTACAAAAGTAATTTTTGGAAGTTTTAGTGATCTCCCTTAGCCTCCCTATAGTTTCGTCTTGTAAAGGTTGTCCGATATAGGGAGTTAATTAAACTCTCATCATAGAACAACACGTGTATATATGTTTGTGTATACTGTTTATTAACACTTATCGTTGATTATACATTAAAGTTATTGACATGTTACTTCAATTGATCAATTGCATTATGAACGTTTTTGATTTACTGAGCTTATGGAGTTGATTTTATTGCTTATTTGATAACAAAAGTTTTGGGTTGTTTTGTTTTGTAATATGCATGCATTGAATCACCTGAAAACACTATATTGTATATATGTATTTGTCCGCATTGGCCATGGCCTTCTGGGTATTCTGTAAATAAATCCTGAATCGTGAAAATATTTTTTGTACGCTATAGTGGTTTCAGAATAAATTTAATAACTGTTATTTGAGTAAATATATAGTGTACGCTATAGTATTTTCAGAATGCATTCGATTAGTGTAAATAGCGTTTCATTAGTATAGATATGTAATGTAGATTTTAGTGATTTATCTGATAGTTCTGCGTCTGAAAATGTGTTAGTAAGCGAGTCCTTGACGACTTTTCAAACATATTTTCTGGATTATGTGTGTTATATGATGACGAGTGTCCGATTTTTCTTATAACATTATATATCACACCTCCAACATAAATGAAGCAACGCCAGGACTGGTCAGCACTCACGCGGTGACCACATATTTTTTCCAAATTGGTTCACTATAATAACTACCAAAATGATGTTTATTTTCCGATTCCAATAAATGAATGCAATATTTTCCAAATTTTGATAAATGTAAACGTGTTTGAGATGTGATATATACATTATGGCGTTAGTAGGTGACCCGATATTGTTACCATTGCCTCGTATATCCCATATCGGGTCAGTTACTTGCCCCGTAACTTATCAAATTGACGTCACTTGACCTGACTCTTGTATAACTTAAAAGTCGAACTGCTCAAACTAATATGACATCATATAATAATGTCCCACGATAAATGGTCGTTATCTCAGCTAAGAGGTCAAGGTAAATATTCCAAATCAAGTTGGCCTGCTTTGGTTTTTATCATAATACTTCATGTTTCAACAATTACTTTGTTTTATCCGACTTTACATACCATTCTGAACTCCTCTGCCATTTTTATCGAAAACAACCTCGGTTGTATTCCGAAGTAGTTTGTAAATTTTTGTATAATCTTTCATTAAATGTAGTGTTTTAGAGTTGTATTTATTGATGTAAGTTTAAATTGATTGCCAGTTAAGTGTTTTATTGCAAACATAATTAAGATTCCGAAGAGTTAAGTCATGAAGTTTAACTGCTAAATAAAATTACTACGCGATCTTCTTGCAGCGGACTTAAACTTATCGCTTTTTGAGTATGTAAACCGTCCAAATACATCCGAGGTTGTTTTCGATAAAAATGGCCGAGGAGCTCCGAATGCTTTACATACTTGCAGAGCAATATGAAAATATGTATTGTGTGGCAGGTACATCAAAAATAAAAGGTTATGGCCTTGCTTAATGGCCAATGGTGACAAGTAAAAGTAATAATTTTTATTATAGTTTTTTTTTCCTTTTAAGGTCATTAGACTAATGACAAGCTGATTTCACTTAAACATTTTGTTATATTCTGTTATCATATATACAGTGATTATCCAACATTAATTCGACCTATTTAGGGATATTGCTCCCTTTCCAGTGACATTTTGTTCATTTAACATGTTAACTATTTTATTTTGGAGAATGACATTTTGTGTTATTCATACAAACATAAATTAGTAAAAAATGGTCAATTCCGGTAAAAAAGGAAATTTTAAAATAGAAAATGCAAAACCATATTTTTAAAGGTATTGTTTTCATGACTTGTTTCATGATTTAGATATTTGAATACGAATGATTCAAGTTATGAAAAAACTTTCAGTTTATATTAATATATATGGTACCTGAACGTATGTTAATGTTGTTTGCAATTAATTTACTTTCCTATGTGTATAATTATAATGTTCAATTACTGAACTACGTAGATGGAACATGAACGTAAGTTCACGGTGTCTGCAATTTGTTCGCTCTTCACATGTAATTAATTATGAAGTTCATTTATTGAACTTAGTAGACAGTACATGAACGTAAGTTTATGGTGTCTGCAATGTTTTCACTCTTCACATGTTGAAAATAGATTGTTCAATTATTAAACTATGTAGACGGTTCATAGACGTAAGTAATTAGTGTCAGCAATGTATGTGCCTTTCCCATGTTAACTGAATTATATAGTTGAATAATTGAACAAATATTTTGACTTGTTTAAATGGTTAACTACAAGGCATATCCTTGTAGTGTCCATGGTATTATTATTGTTTCACTCTGTGCATATAAACCTTGTCCTGTGTGAATATGGTTGCTATGTATACATTGAAGCATTATTTATATTCCTTGTATTAATGAGTTCATTTAAGAATCTTGCGCTTATGCCGTATGAACGCACTCGGGCACGCGAGCAAATTCCATGAAACTTGCTTGCAATATTTAGTCATTTAAATCCACCCTGCATAATGCCATGTCCACTTTATGTTTTCATGGTTTATGTGTATGTTATTTGTTAAGAAACCAAATAAGGAGCTATATGTATATGTATGTTCATATATATTATATATGATATATGGACATGTATATATGATCATTGTGTTGTTTAATTGTTTAAGTACGTTCATATGTATACGATAAAACTTGTATGTTATAATTGTGGAATTGAGAATTATCGTATTTGTAAAGTATGAATGGATATAGAGGAATGCCATTAACTGTTGATTTGTATGGATAGAGTTATTTTACTAGAAGACAAAAATAAAGATTCTCGGATAATCATGAGTGTGATGGAAGGCAGTTCTTTTATTTTAATTTTTAAATTTTGTTCCATGGAATAGATATTGATAGTAAGATTTTGTTAAATATACATATTGTGATAGAGCTGACACCGAATGTTAATAGAAGACTATGTTTAAAATGAAAAGATTTGATTGAAGGGAGCTAGATTAATCTTAAAGATTGTTAGCCATTGGGACATTAATAGTTAAGTCTGTGAGCTATAAATGAGTGCGATAAAAGGGACTAGCAACGATTGATAGTTATGACTGAGTGTGATTTAGAGGGGATAAAAAGATAAGTTAGTTAGTTATAAATGAGTGTGATGTAAGGGAGATTAATAGTTTAGCTTGTAACTTATGAATGATTGTGTTTAAGAGAGACAAATTTTAAAGGTTTTTAGCATAAATAAATGTTATGTAAGGGAGATTATTAGTTGAGTTTGTAAGCTTTGAATAGGTGTGTTTTAAGAGGGAATAATCTAAAATATTTTAGCTATGAATTGGTGTGATTTATTCGAAATTTATAGTCAAACCTGTTAGTTATGAATGCGTGTGTTTTAAGAGACATTAACATTCAAGATTTATAGCTATGAATTAGTTTGATTGAAGGGAGATTAATAGTAAAGACTGTTAGCTAGGTATGACTGAAATATAAGGAAGAATAATCTTTAAGATTGTTAGCTACGAATAAGTGTGATTTAAGTAAGATTTATCTTAAATAATATTCGAATTTGATGGCATGGACCTTATTCTTAAAGTTTTTTTAATAAACAAGTGTGGTTGATTGAAAAACAAATCATGTGAGCGATTAAGGACCATCGTCGCTCTCTTGTTCTTTAAACTAACGTGTTGTTGTTTTTTAAACAAAAGATCATTATATTGTCACAACGTCCAACGTTTTCAATGATATTATTTTAGGTACGTATAAGAAAAGCGAACTATGTTGTAAGATATGGAACGTGTTTAAATGATGTCAACACCTCATTTTGTGTAACTATAAGGTTGTCGGAGATCGGCTCGTTCTAATTCTAGTAGACCATACATGTTTACTAAAAAAAGATTTCAGCTTTATGTAGACACTAAACGTTGATCGGGTTTTGGGGGATTTCGGTCTATTACGATTGAGGCTGCCGATTATCGATAACTTTGTCTCGAAATCTAATTATTCTATGTGGGTTTATCCTCGGAGTCCATCAATAGAAAATGCTTAAAACAAGATATAACAATTATTTTGCATTCTTAAAAAGCTGCATTTTATCATTGAAACAATACTTCAACATATAAACAGCATAATAATTTGCTTTATTGTTCATTATTTGTTTAGTGCACTTATCTTAAACGTTTTATGAACTTTTGACTTCAATTAATCTCAGTTAAACGAAAAATGATCGAAATGGCTTGTCCGATTATTCAAATGATCAATTATGACCGATTTTAAATCTCCCGTATAACTATGTGTTTTAATGGAAAACCCTCCATTTAAGGTGTCTGACAAGTAGGTAGGAAATACTTATACATGCTTGATGTGTAGCCTCCGACTTCTCAGCAATGTTTAATTAAATATCATCCTGTTAGGTTGTAGGCATTTTATTCTCACAATATACGTAGGTGACATTTTTGTCAATAAAAATATCAATCAAGCGTAATAATTATATTGATGTTTTGTTGCTACTGCTTCATATTATGAAGTGCTGCCTGGGCACATTTGTTCATATTCCAGCACACATATATTTACCACATACTCCGCCCTTCTTATACGTACCAGAGCCGCCATCTCATTGGAATGTTTTGAATTACGTTAATGATAAAAAACATTATATGTATACATGTTAAAACCAAATGATATCAGAATGAAATAAAAAGAATGAATGTTTACATTGCTTGTTTTATGTTTTTGGGTTGATTATGTCCTACTTACTTTTTAAGATGTATACTATTACACCACGTGTTTTCAAACGCCTTGAAGCGACGTCATAACGTACGTCGCAGACGACTGCCTCGATGCGAATAATTGCACGTTAGATGTAAGATTAGACCTGGTGCCGTATTCACTTACGTCTTGAGTCTGATTTTGAGACTCAGACTTAGGAAACTGATTGTTTTAATGTTAAAAATATCTATAACTTTATTAAAGATGTGTGCCTTATTGTATATCAGATTATGTGTAACATATACAGCAATTAGGGCCATATTTGCTCCTGTAATGACATTTCAACAACAAACAATTAAATTTTGCCTTTCTGAATCTTAAACTCCGACCCAGGATATTGATGAATAGGGTCCCAGGATTTCTGTCTTTTGGACGTTAGACTTTCATAGCAAAATCAATGGTTAATTGTCCGTGAGTTAAATGCCTTTCGCATAATATTTATTATTTATAAGAGACTCGATTACTTTCTTTGACTTTGGCAATACCTTTTTTTAACCGTATTGACATTGAAATAATCCATATACATTCATAAGAAACTAATCTCTCAATTAAACTCTGGTAAAAGACTGAAAGTGGGGCTCCACAAGCAGCGTAGACGGCGCCATCTTTCATTAAAAATGGTGAAGAAATAGTAAAGTTATCTTTGTTTAAAGACTTTTTAAAATCAAAATATTGCCTTCCTACGTAGCATTTATGACGCAATCTATCACGTGATATACACACACTGTTATCGAAGTGTTTGATGAAACTAATCACCTTATGAAACTCCGGTAATAAAACAAAGGCGTGGCTCTTTAAGCGGCACAGACTACCATTTGTTTCATTAAAAAAGGAGTAATAAAAGAAAAGTTGTCTTTGATTTAAGTCTTCATTTTAAGCAAAATGTTGCCTTCTGACGTAGTATATATGACGTAATTCATCACGTATAGATCTATTTGTACACATTAAAGTTGAAACCTTCAATCAAGTGCTGATATCGAACCAGTGCATTGAATTTTTAATGAGTTTACCTGTATTCTTGACATTTATCGATATGGATGTATTTGAATAGCTTTCTATTCACGTTGTTAACATTTGGTTTTAACATCGACACAAAAGTTGTTATCGAGCGTTTGTGTATGTCTGGTCCGCCATCTTGAGTCCGGTAAACAGGACGGTTAATACTTTTCCCAACCTCTTCTGGTAGGAAAAAAATACCACGGCAAATAGCTTGGTAAAAACTTGTTTAAGTGTTATACATTTGCTTGCAGCCAATTGACCCGAAAAATAAACAACGGTAAAATATCACTATGGGTAAACTTGCTTTTACGGTTGACTGCTGATGGAAACGTTGAATTAAAGAGATAATAAAGAGGTTCAAAACACCATAAATAGTACAAATAGCTAAACAAACATGTACAAGTAACACACGTACATACACAAGTAACACATGTAAGTGCAAAAGTTGCACATGTACGTGCACAAGTTTAACACGTACTTGCACAAGTTACACACGTACTTGTACAAGTAACTCTCGTGCGTACTAAACAGGTACGTAAACAAGTTACACACGTACTTGTACAAGTAACTCTCGTGCGTACTAAACAGGTACGTAAACAAGTTACACATATACTTGTACAAGTAACTCTCGTGCGTACTAAACAGGTACGTAAACAAGTTACACACGTACTTGTACAAGTAACTCTCGTGCGTACTAAACAAGTACGTAAACAAGTTACACACGTACTTGTACAAGTAACTCTCGTGCGTACTAAACAAGTACGTAAACAAGTTACACACGTACTTGTACAAGTAACTCTCGTGCGTACTAAACAGGTACGTAAACAAGTTACACACGTACTTGTACAAGTAACTCTCGTGCGTACTAAACAAGTACGTAAACAAGTTACACACGTACTTGTACAAGTAACTCTCGTGCGTACTAAACAAGTACGTAAACAAGTTACACACATACTTGTACAAGTAACTCTCGTGCGTACTAAACAAGTACGTAAACAAGTTACACACGTACTTGTACAAGTAACTCTCGTGCGTACTAAACAGGTACGTAAACAAGTTACACACGTACTTGTACAAGTAACTCTCGTGCGTACTAAACAGGTACGTAAACAAGTTACACACGTACTTGTACAAGTAACTCTCGTGCGTACTAAACAGGTACGTAAACAAGTTACACACGTACTTGTACAAGTAACTCTCGTGCGTACTAAACAAGTACGTAAACAAGTTACACACGTACTTGTACAAGTAACTCTCGTGCGTACTAAACAGGTACGTAAACAAGTTACACACGTACTTGTACAAGTAACTCTCGTGCGTACTAAACAGGTACGTAAACAAGTTACACACGTACTTCTACAAGTAACTCTCGTGCGTACTAAACAGGTACGTAAACAAGTTACACTTGTACTTGTACAAGTAACTCTCGTGCGTACTAAACAGGTACGTAAACAAGTTACACACGTACTTCTACAAGTAACTCTCGTGCGTACTAAACAGGTACGTAAACAAGTTACACACGTACTTGTACAAGTAACTCTCGTGCGTACTAAACAGGTACGTAAACAAGTTGCACACGTACTTGTACAAGTAACTCTCGTGCGTACTAAACAGGTACGTAAACATACTTGTACAAGGTACACACGAATGTTTTTAAGTTGAAGATGTACGTACATAAGTTAAACACGTACGTGTACCCAAGTTACACACGTACGTGCATGAGTTACTTATGTACGTGCACAAGTTTCTCATGTACGTGCACATTCAAGGATGACGTAGTACACACAAAGAACCCCACACGTACACACACAGTACAAGTAACACATATACGTGCACATACCAGGATGACGTAGTACACACAAAATAACCAACACGTACACATACAGTACGAGTTACACATACACATGCACGAACAAGGATGACGCAGTACACACAAAGTACACGTACAGTACAAGCTGTGACTGGCAACCTCTCTATTACACAATGCGGGCTTACGCGGAGTTTCTTAATCAGGTATGCATTCGCCGCTCGCCTCGACGAATCCTCAAGCACACTCGCAAACACCCGATGAAGGGTTACATATGGAGTTCTGGTTGGCAGGATCCCTCCCCTGCTTCGCATCCACAGAACGTGTGACCGTCTCTTCATTGGCAAATGTCCACACACCGGAAGGGACGGCACTCGGCATTCGAATCCTCACAAAACCCGCAACATTCCTCCCCGACGTCGACAGCTGACATGAAGTAAAATCATTATTTTATGTGTAAAAACTATGATGTTTTCTGTTGTTTTTGCCGATGTTTAAACAAATTCCAAAGTGTGAGTCATCAGAAAACAAGCAGGACGTTAAAGACGCTATAAGTTGGCTTGTTCCTATCGTTTCCATTCTATAATTAAAACGTTTGTAGATGAGTTTTCTGTTGACTTATCTTAAGTTAATAACATTGCTACCTGTGCACAGTCTTTAGGTAAACATGATTGTGTGAAGAAATTATATTTATTGCCTACCTTCACAGGGGCAGTCCCTGTCACTGTCCCCTCTCCCATCGTTATCGTTGATGACTATCTGCACCGACCGCTCCTCCCTCTCAACTAGGGCCGCATACGAACACACGCACAGCTGAAAAGAAAGTAACGTATAGTTCGAATACATTTCTTTTTATCAAAATAAGAAAAAAACAAAGAAGTGTTACTTTAGTTAATGTATTCATGGATGTGTTATTATTAATTTAATATAAGCTTGCAGCCGGATATCATGAGTAATAATATTGTCTTTAATCGGGAGTTCAACTATACAGGCTCCACGCAGTGTTCTTCCAGTAATCACTGCCACAATGAAAATCACGTGACCATGTATCATATCGGTAATGGTTGTTAATTATATTTAAATTTATAAAAACAAGTAACTTCAATGCACCGTAATTACTTGAAATTTGATAGAAAGTATATTAAACTGTGAAAAGAAAAGATATTTAAATTTTAATACTGTTAAAATCCGGTTGTACGTGCACATGGAATCAGAGATCTAACCTGCTGTCAGGGGAGATCACTGCGTTGGAGAATTAGCAAAACCATGCAGTGTAAAATCACCTCCGATATTGCGGGGAATTTGGGCGGGATACAGTTATATTAGGAACATCTTAATAGGTTCAAGCATTATTTAAATGTTCAACGATAATATAGTTCATTCATTGTTGTATCCCCTGTAAATAAAGATATACTCGCAGCATTTTACATCCATTTCAAAGTCTGAGGTTTAATATGCATAAACTTTTCAACTCGAGTCTGTTTCCTGGGCAGAAACCAGTACTGCGTCTGTTTTGAGAGGTACCCTTTTTAGGATCGCTATTCTATCATATAGTGCTCTTTAGAAAATACACGACACACGAATACAAATACAAAACAACCATTTGCAGACATAATTTCAATATATGATGAAGAACCTGATGAGAAAAGCCGCACGGACTTCGTGAAAACGTAACCAAAACAATGAGAACTACAGGGACTAAGCTATGAAAACTATCAAGTATAAAGATAAAATGACAAATTCAAACAAACTCCGAACAAGAGACACATAAAACAAGACAAGCAACATTAAACACATTAAACATATATTTAACCTATTAAAAAAAGTTTTTAGGTGTACATGTATTAGTGTGTATCTATTCAAATTTACGCGGTTTTATTTGAGTCAGCGACTATAAAGTTACTCACAGCTTTTGGTGATATGAAAAGGGGAAGTAACCACTAAGTACCATCAGTTCTGATTGATAAATGTTAAATAAATTGTTGAAAGAGGTGTTTCTCTTTCTGAGGTTCGTAAGGGTTTTTCCTTTACCACCAAATCGCCGATATAACAAGCATACGTTTTTGTAGATGACGCTGACAGCGAAATTGAACTTATATTACAATTTAATTATATTTTGGAATCCCGTTAAAATACCGGGCAGATTATTTATCAGAATGAAACAGAAAACAATGTTTTCAGAATTGGGTTTTCCTTGCTATCATACGAACGCTGGACCCCTGGTAAATGCTTTATCAGTGAATACACACATGCGACTTGTATTCACAGTTAGACTTTCTGTAATAAGGCAATCAGAACTTGGTACGTCTTGTGGTTGATTTTCCCATACTGAATATTTAAAATTTAATGTGAATCCAATCTTTAATTTTGGATTCGGAGAGAGAGAGAGAGAGAGAACTCACCAACATTTCTCTTTGACGAATCATACTCTTTTATTATTTTATTTCCCTTTTTTGTTATATCAATAAACAGAATCCTTTCTTGTTAATTTAAATTATGTAAAGTAAAAGAGGACTAACCAACAGTACTCTTTGAAGAATCATCCTGTTTTATAAGTTATTTTACCATTCTTCGTTCTACTTATATAATAAGTATATAATTTATCAATAAAAATAATAAATTAAACCATGTAAAATACAAGAGGATACACCATTTTATAAAAGCCAGTTACATGTGTTACCATGTTAAAAAGAAATCAAAGTTGTTTTTCTCATTTTTATGCGAGCTCAAGCATGTTTTTTTTCCTGATATTCCCAGCTGTCCATACCATTTACATGATTGACACTAATAAATATCCTTATAGGTACATAAAAAGTACCACCAAGAAGTGCCGACGTAAATAGTATTTTAAATATGAAAGGCATAACGTGTTAGGCTACTTTTCACAAACATAGAATCGGTATTCAATTTATAAAAACATTGTGTTTTATTTAGTTGTCTCCTAGCTCTGAATTGCTTGTTTTGGGGTTGTTTCATATATAAATGCGGACAGAAAATAATCCATAACACAATTAAAACTTCAGAACAAGCCTTTTAGTCTTACGTGTAGGTAAGATCCTGTTTAACTACAGTGACACGCCAATTAGCCTTACATCTAGGTAAGATCCTGTTTGGATCCTGTTTAACTACAGGGACACACCCATTAGCCTTACATATATGTAAGATCCTGGTTAACTACAGGGACAAGCCCATTAGCCTTACATTTAGATAATCTTGTTTAACTACAGTGACACACCCATTAGCCTTACATCTAGGTAAGATCCTGTTTAACTACAGGGACACGCCTATTAGCATTACATCTAGGTAAGATCCTGTTTAACTACAGGGACACGCCCATTAGCCTTACATCTAGGTAAGATCCTGTTTAACTACAGTGACACGCCCATTAGCCTTACATCTAGGTAAGATCCTGTTCAACTACAGTGACACGCCCATTAGCCTTACATCTAGGTAAAATCCTGTTTAACTACAGTGACACGCCCATTAGCCTTACAACTGGGTAAGATCCTGTTTAACTACAGGGACACGCCCATTAGCCTTACATGTAGGTAAGATCCTGTTTAACTACAGGGACACACCCATTATCCTTACATCTAGGTAAGACCCTGTTTAACTACAGGGACACGCCCATTAGCCTTATATTTAGCTAAGATCCTGTTTAACTACAGGGACCCGCCCATTAGCCTTACATTTAGGTAAGATCCTGTTTAACTACAGGTACACGTCCATTTGCCTCACATGTAGGTAAGATCCTGTTTAACTACAATGACACGCCCATTACCCTAACATGTAGGTAAGATCCTGTTTAACTAAAGGGACACACCCATTAGACTTACATTTAAATTCTCCAAATTAACGCATAATACCTCTTAGCCGGGAATAATTCTTCAAATTAACGCATAATACCTCTTATACCCGTAACAATTCTCCAAATTAACGCATTATAAAGATAAAAGACCATCAAATAGATTCCTTATACTTTACTAAAGGTAACGGGACATCAAAATTAGACGCATTATACCCCTATTAAGGTAACAGGTCACCAAATAAGCTCCTTATACCTTACCAAAAATAACATGATTCAGCGGCACGTGTCAAACAGGAAACAAAATCAAACCGCCTGACTTCGCGTACTAACAAAAGAGATGGAGAATCTGCTCTCCTGATTTTGGCAATTTTAAAGTAATGTTCAAACCATTTTTTGTTAAAGCTCGATAAAGAACTTGATATGGCAAACAGGCTTCGAATAGTTAGAAACTGACTACAGAACAAATGCCACATGTTACAATTGAATATAACTACGTCGTTAAGATATCGCTTCTTTTTCGGAAAAGTAATTTCAGGCTTATACGATATGTACATTGATATTTGACATTATATTTTGTTTTTCGTCCAATTTTTGCCAACACTTCAAAAACCTGCCCCACGTCGACCAAGCTGTTACTTGAGAAGGATTGAAATAGTATACAATTGATCTAGCAGATTGGTTAACAAATCGCTCATTGAGAAACAACAAACATGGTTTTCAAAGGACTTTTCGCGGTAATAAGTTTTCTTTTTACTTTTTATTCGTATTTTTACCGCCAAACAAATGCTTTCACTATGCTCTTTATTTCAGAAACATTATTGAACTTGCATGGCATTCTTGCGATGTATACTATAAATTTAACTCTGCCACTGCAGAGACAGAACATGATGATTTTCCGTTAATTTCATATGAATAATTCAAAGATATTTCGTTACGCGTTTTACTTACTTTACATTGCTGTGTGTGTTTTATTTTGTTGAAACAGCATAAGTTTCAGTCCTGTCTAGCTGTCGTTCACTTAAGCAACTGATTTGTTCTTATCCACGCTATATCGTAGCGCATACACTTCAAGCGGGGTACCCAACTCGCTCATTCTAGCAACTGTTTCGTTTTGTATCCGTGTTATATCGTAGCGCATGCACTGCAAGCGGGGAACCATACTCGCTCATTTTAGCAACTGTTTCGTCAAGTACCCCCGTTATAGCGTAGTGAATATACTGTAAGCGGGGCGTAATATGCCATGACGTATAACCCATGTGTTTTTTTAAAATCTTACAATCTGAACACTTCTAACATTCACACCAAAAACAACCTCAGACTTTCATGGAAGTATTACAATGTCAGATATCTTTACATTTAACTACGCTGCAAGTTGATCGCGAAGTAATTCTTCAATTAAGGAATTTTCATTTAAATACTAAAAAACCTACTTCACAGGGATCGCATACCCCATATATTTGCCTCTCATCCTCGGCACCCGAGCGTATTCATAACCTCGGCATCCGAGCGTATTCATAACCTCGGCACCACAGCGTATTCATAACCTCGGCACCCGAGCTTATGCATAACCTCCGCACCCCAGCGTATTCATAACCTCGGCAACCCAGCGTATTCATAACCTCGGCACCACAGCGTATTCATAACCTCGGCACCAGAGCATATTCATAACCTCGGCACCACAGCGTATTCATAACCTCGGCACCACAGCGTTTTCATAACCTTGGCACCAGAGCGTATTTAAACCTCGGCACCACAGCGTATTCATAACCTCGGCACCCCAGCGTATTCATAACCTCAGCACCAAAGCATATCCATAACCTCGGCATCCGAGCGTATTCATAACCTCGGCACCCGGGCGTATTCATAACCTCAGCACTCGAGCGTTTTCATAACCTCGGCACTAGAGCGTATTCATAGCCTCGGCACCACAGCGTATTCATAACCTCGGCACCACAGCGTATTCATAACCTCGGCACCACAGCGTATTCATAACCTCGGCACCACAGCGTATTCATAACTTCAGCACCACAGCGTTTTCATAACCTCGGCACCACATCATATTAATAACCTCGGCACCACAGCGTATTCATAACCTCGACACAAGAGCGTAGTCATAACTATATGATACCATGGGCAAATCGGCTAATAAAACTTGGTTAGCTTGAGTATTCAGCAGCATTTTCTGATCAATGAAATAACCAATAACATAAGGACAGAATCTCCTTCGTGAAGAGCTATCAGAAAATTGGACAGCTAAAAACGATTCGAGACCGCGATCTCATTGAATCATTAAAAACCGATATTTAATCCGTAAATTCTATGCCATTTTCGTGCTGCAAGAGGCCATTTTCGTGTCTCATGCGACTTATCAAGCGGCCGGATTTCACCTTATTTATTATTCATGAGTACGTATTTTACAGCCGATTTGCCCAGGGTATCATATAGATTATGAATACGGTGGGGGTGCCGAGGGTGACCCCATCTGTTGTCTTCGTAAACCCTATCTCGTAAACCCCATCTCTTGCCTTCGTAAACACAATTTGTTGCCTTCGTAAACCCCATCTGTTGCCTTCGTAAAACCCATCTGTTGCCTTTGTAAACCCAGTCTCGTTGTTGCCATCCTGTACGTACTTTTGTTTTATTAAACAGCGTCTGAATAGCAATAAATATGTTTTAATCGATTAGATAAAAACTGTCTATATTAACCTCGTTTTGGTTAACATTTGTCGGCAACCAGTGTGTTTATACCACGTGATAAATTGCGTCATAAATGCTACGTCGAATGGCAACATTTTGCTTCGAATGAAAACAAAGATAGCTTCGCTATTTCTTCAAAAAATTAATTGAAATATAGCGCAGTTTACGCCGCTTACAGGGCCCCGCCTTCGGTCTTTTACCAGAGTTTGATTGAGGGTTTAGTTCCTTTAAACACTGTGACAGACTTTTTCACAAAACCGCCGCCTGACGGAGCACTGTCAAAACATTATTTCGGAAACACGTTTGTCGATGTGTTTGAAGAAACTAATTATCTTATCAAATTTCGGTAATGAAACGAAGGCTGTGCTCCTTAAGCGGCATAAACTGCCCTTTGTTTCATTTAAAATGGTGTAGTAAAAGAAATGTTATTGTTGTTTTAAGTCTTCATTTTAAGCAAACGGTTGCCTTCCGATGTAGCATTAATGACGTAATTATATCACGTGGTATACACACACTGGTAACACCACGATGTATACACAACGTGTACGAAACGGTTCTTCAACCGCTCGGACAGATCGGACTTCTACTCTATACGTGCACTAGCATGTCGTTAGCTGAACCGAAATATTTTATGAAAATGAGGCGTCATGTCGTGCGATTTGTATATACTGTCATTGTTTTAGGTGTGGTTGTGTAGTTCCCTTGTGTTGTGTGACAGCTCAAGCCAAGTCGGATCTAGCGGCGACGGATCAGGATCAGGATCAGGTTAGTACATTTATACCAGCTTTTGCAATGCCGAATATAACTGTACGAAAGCTAATAACGTCTAGAATCAATTCTAGTGTGTTCTCTAACTAGAAACAGGTACTTGTCGATGGTAAAGTTCCAATACAAGTGATTGCACCCATAACAATAACATCTTGGCTGTAATGTGGAGATATATACCACGGTACAACCTTACTTTCGAAGAATTTTAGTTTATATAAGTATCAGTACTATACAAAGATACTACGTTATGATGATCATAATGACAAGAATGGTAACCACAACTATGAAAATAACGTTCACTCTTGATTCATGGAGTAAACAATATACAATACCTAGACACATCTCGAAATGATATCACTTTAAAAGCTTTTCTGCGTTACAGTTAAAAATGAAGTATCCCTGCCATGTTCGTATACTTTTAAATCAACTGTTGCAGCTTCCCATGGCATTTGTCAGAACTGTTGCGGTGCTTGTGACGACCCTAATGCGGTGTGTGTTCCATTTGGCTGCACCTTTGTCTGTGATTGCGACGACGGATTCGCGTACTGCCCTGGATGTGGAGATGAGTGTGGAAACTGCCTGCCATGTATATGCATTTTATTGCAAAATTGAATGACAATAGGTGTTCCTGGTATCAGCATAACAAAAGCAACTCTTAAACGGCAACAAAAAACATGCTTGTACTAGCAAGCTTAACGAGCTTAAATAACTGTAGTAGACTGGTTTCAAAGAGTGGTTACTCAAACTATAAATTACTTTTATTATGTAAAAACACATATCAAGTGTTTGAAATATATTCATTTTAACTAGGTGCACTATCGGAAATTGACCAACTGATTAAACCTGTATCATTTCAGATGCCAACGTTGAAGAGCAGTGTTTCTGTGATGCCCAATGTCCGCCCTCATCGTTCTGTAACTCCCGACACGCACGAATGTGAATGCTTCCCTGGATACCTGTTTGATGGCTCCGCATGCGTCACTGACCCAGATGGTCCAGATATTATATGACTTGTTTTAGGAACGCTGTTTCCAATTTTCAGCCGAAAAGTATTGTTCGAAGATTTCGTCTAATGCGATTTCGTCTCATGCGATCAACTTGTTGAAAAGCAATGTGTATTTTAACCCTGGCAACTGTAAAGCAAGCTCAAGTTTGATTTCAATAAGGCTATCACACACCGCATTCACATTCATGTACCATCACATAGTTTAATTGGCGCTTACGCCCCGCACTCACATTTATGCGCCATCGCATAGTCTGCTTGGCGCTTATATCCCGCATTCACATTCAAGAAGTAGCACATAGTCTGCTTGACACTTATACCCCGCAGTCACATTCATGCACGATCACATAGTCTGCTTGGCGCTCATACCCCGCATTCACATTCATGCACCATCGCATAGTCTGCTTGGCACTTATACCCCGCATTTACATTCAAGCACCATCACATAGTCTGCTAGGAGCTTATACCCCGCATTCACATGCATGCACCATCACATAGTCTGTTTGACACTCACAACCCGCCACCATCGCATAGTCTGATTGGCGCTTACACCCCGCAGTCACATTCATGCACCATCGCATAGTCTGAACGGCGCTTACACCTCGCATTCACATACATGCACCATCGCATAGTATGTTTGACACGTACACCCCGCATTTACATTCATGCACCATCGCATAGTCTGATTGGCGCTTACACCCCGCATTCACATTCATGCACCATCACATAGTCTGTTTGACACTTACACCCCGCATTCACATTCATGCACCATCGCATAGTCTGCTTGGCGCTTACACCCCGCAGTCACATTCATGCACCATCACATTGTCTACTTGGCACATACACTTCGCATACACATGCATGCACCATCGCATTGTCTGCTTGGCGCTTACATCCCGCATACACATGCATGCACCATCGCATAGTCTGCTTGGCGCTTACACCCCGCAGTCACATTCATGCACCATCATATTGTCTACTTGGCGCTTACACTCCGCATTCACATGCACTCACCATCACATAGTATGCTTGGCGCTTACACCCCGCAGTCACATTCATGCACCATCACATTGTCTTCATGGCGCTTACACTCCGCATTCACATTCATGCACGATCACATAGTCTGCTTGGCGCTCATACCCCGCATTCACATTCATGCACCATCGCATAGTCTGCTTGGCACTTATACCCCGCATTTACATTCAAGCACCATCACATAGTCTGCTAGGAGCTTATACCCCGCATTCACATGCATGCACCATCACATAGTCTGTTTGACACTCACAACCCGCCACCATCGCATAGTTTGATTGGCGATTACACCCCGCATTTACATTCATGCACCGTCGCATAGTCTGATTGGCGCTTACACCCCGCATTCACATTCATGCACCATCACATAGTCTGTTTGACACTTACACCCCGCATTCACATTCATGCACCATCGCATAGTCTGCTTGGCGCTTACACCCCGCAGTCACATTCATGCACCATCACGTTGTCTACTTGGCACATACACTTCGCATACACATGCATGCACCATCGCATTGTCTGCTTGGCGCTTACATCCCGCATATACATGCATGCACCATCGCATAGTCTGCTTGGCGCTTACACCCCGCGGTCACATTCATGCACCATCATATTGTCTACTTGGCGCTTACACTCCGCATTCACATGCACTCACCATCACATAGTATGCTTGGCGCTTACACCCCGCAGTCACATTCATGCACCATCACATTGTCTTCATGGCGCTTACACTCCGCATTCACATGCATGCACCATCACATAGTATGCGTGTCGCTTACACCCCGCAGTCACATGCATGCACCATCACATAGTCTGTTTGACACTTACACCCCGCATTCACATTCATGCACCATCGCATAGTCTGCTTGGCGCTTACACCCCGCAGTCACATTCATGCACCATCGCTTAGTCTGATTGGCGCTTACACCCCGCATTCACATTCATGCACCATCGCATAGTCTGCTTGGCGCTTCATGCACCATCACATTGTCTTCATGGCGCTTACACTCCGCATTCACATGAATGCACCATCACATAGTATGCGTGGCGCTTACACCCCGCAGTCACATGCATGCACCATCATATAGTCTGATTGACACTTACACCCCCATTCACATTCATGCACCATCGCATAGTCTGATTGGCGCTTACACCCCGCAGTCACATTCATGCACCATCGCATAGTCTGATTGGCGCTTTCACCCCGCAGTCACATTCATGCACCATCGCATAGTCTGTTTGACACGTACACCCCGCATTCACATTCATGCACAATCGCATAGTCTGATTGGCGCTTACACCCCGCATTCACATTCATGCACCATCACATAGTCTGTTTGACACTTACACCCCGCATTCACATTCATGCACCATCGCATAGTCTGCTTGGCGCTTACACCCCGCAGTCACATTCATGCACCATCACATTGTCTATTTGGCACATACACTCCGCATTCACATGCATTCATCATCGCATAGTCTGCTTGGCGCTTACATCCCGCATTCACATGCATGCACCATCGCATAGTCTGCTTGGCGCTTACACCCCGCAGTCACATTCATGCACCATCATATTGTCTACTTGGCGCTTACACTCCGCATTCACATGCATGCACCATCACATAGTATGCTTGGCGCTTACACCCCGCTGTCACATTCATGCACAATCGCATTGTCTTCATGACACTTACACTCCGCATTCACATGCAAGCACCATCACATAGTATGCGTGGCGCTTACACCCCGCAGTCACATGCATGCACCATCACATAGTCTGCTTGGCGCTTACACCCCGCAGTCACATTCATGCATCATCACATTGTTTAATTGGCGCTTACACTCCGCATTTACATGCATGCACCATCACATAGTATGCTTGGCGCTTACATCCCGCAATCACATACACTTATCCTTTTATTCTCTGCTATGCCCTCATACCCATCATACACAAGAGTCATTATTTCGTTTTCACTGCTAGGTGCTGGCCTAAACGACACATGTGATGGGCACGGAGGCAATGGAGACAGAGCTTCTATTAACTGCGTCAACTGGCCAGTGCCCAAGTGTCAGGTTGTGCTCTTGTTACGGACCGTGAGGATACAAATACAATGACGATAAGACGGATTGTGTCAGTACCAGAACGGTCGGAGGTTGTGCCAACGACAAAATTTGGCCAGAAGTTATGCCAACACCGCGCTTTGACAGAATGGGATAACGAATTAATTGCGATCCATATGGACTCTACTCTGAGAGGACAAATTATATATTCTTCAATTTAACACAAACACAGCAAAACGAATGACGCATATCGATGAATTGCGATGGTGACATTCAATTAAATTTTAAGATTTGTTGAGGACATGTAAGTTTTACATACTAAATCATGTCGTATATCGCTGCTAGTATGGGGGTGATTCACACACTGTATAGAACAGAACATTTATTATAGTGTTCCCATTACTATTCAAGATTTTAAATGAAATTTGGAGGAAGCATATATTGTTTGAACCTAGCAACAAACAATGTTTACTTTTATATTATTTTTATATTTAAGTGTTTTATTTATTTGAAAATGTTTTATGCACAGCGCAAACTTTGAAAGTTTTGACGAAATAATTCATATAGGTGTGTAATGTTTAAACTAAAACAGTTTGAAAGTTTTGACGAAATAATTCATATAGGTGTGTAATGTTTAAACTAAAACAGTTTGAAAGTTTTGACGAAATAATTCATATAGGTGTGTAATGTTTAAACTAAAACAGTTTGAAAGTTTGAGGCATTTTCATTGTCAGTCCGATTTGAAAAATTTAGGAATGTCTGCATTTTCATTGTAAAAAAACAACGGGAAAACATACATTTTACTTTTTAAGTGATTTGATATCAAATGTTGGTATATCAAAAATGTTTTGCCCTACAAATAGAGATCACGCTAATTTAGTTTAACCAATTTTGATTACCTTTTATTAATAAAACACGACTTTCATTAATAAATCTTGGTTCTGCCATGTCTGGAGTTCCCAACAGGGCCGGTATTCAAAATAAATCTGAAGTCATTACTAAACTTTACTTATTTTTTAGAATATCCACAGACAAATAAAGATTATTTTTTTTAAAACATGAAAGTATTTCTGTTGAAGTAGTTTAGAAATTCATAAGTTATTATAGCACCTGACTAGTGAGAAACACTACTAAGGGAAAATAATTTAGAAAAAAAACTGAGATGTTTGATTAATACCGCCACAGCAATATAATGTCGTATTCACAAGATGTGCTTAATATGTTTTGTTTGTAAATATATTGATTGCCTATCAGAGTTTGAATTGAACATGGTATTTGTGTTTCGTTAAATCTCTGTTTTATTTATACTGTCAAAAAGGCCTAACTTTCCTATTTATAATCAAGCATTGTCTTGATAATGTTTTGTTACTATGGTCGTTATGCGTGTGACCTGTAAAAGTCGTCCCGTAATTTGTCCACATTGAATTTAAGTATTTGCTTAAAGGCCTAGTTTAGGCCTTCTATAAGTGACCCCCCCCCCCCCCCCGAAGCTTTGTACAATACACAACCTCTGTGTATTGATCTTAATCTAATTGCCTTGTATCCTGCTGTGCAGTTTTGGAAGTTTTATTATGGAAATGGACCCTATATGGCCCTGAGCCAATAAACACAGGATATTTGCCCCTGCTGTGACACCAGTGCAGTTAGCAGGAGATGCACAGCAGGGGATTGTCATGCCAAACATTCCTTAAATTATGCCTTTAATTGGAGAATAGACGTAGTAAGCAAATACCTTGCGACCACCTGAATAATAGCCAGTATACCGTGAAATAAGAGTATAGTCCTTCGTGCGTTGAAATAACTACTACATGTATAATCATACCTCACGTGACTCTACATATATGAAATTAGCTTTAGTCATTGTTAGTAATTACGTAATGTCGTGTTGTTGATGTTGAGTGTATGACTTGACCCGACACATCCCCTGCTTATGTGATGTAAACAAAAGTTCAAAGCCAAAGGGGGATATTACCCCCACTTGTTGTCTGCTATTCGCCCCGTTTTACTAACATTTCGTAAGTTGTACGTAAGTTTCCACGTACATTTTCAACTTACGTAAATAATACGAAATGCGTACGTGCGTTTTACTAAATTTATAAAGTGTAAATATTTGCGTAGGGGTAAATAATGCGTAACTCTCCGATAGGAGGTAGCACGCGCGCACCTGTCAAAAAAAGTAAACAATCGTCTGCAACAATGGAGCCGACCGCAAAGCAGCGACGTAAGGTGAATTGGTCCAGGGCGGAACAAGATATTTTAAAGGAAAGTTACTTTGAGCTAACCTCAACATTAGACAATAAGTTCTGCCCTGGACTAACTCATGTTGATAAAGATCGGGCCTGGAAGGAAATAGTGGAGCGGTATGGTATTTTTCAGTCATAAACAACAAAACATCGGTTTGTATTTGAAAGATAAATCTCTTATGTTTAGTTTTACCAATAAATATATATTGCCACAACAATTTTGACTGCCAGACTGTGGGAGGAAACCCCCCACCCCCACCCCGAAATATGAGTAAAATAATTAAATATGATATAAAAATACATATTGAAAACTCACTTAAATTTCAGAGTGAATGCGCAAGGCGTTTGTGAGAGGACACTTGATGAGTGCAAGAAAAAAATCAGTGACATAAAAACTGATGTGAAGAGACGAGAAAGGAGGAGGCGTCAGCTTTCAAATGTGACAGGGGGTGGGCCAGCTCCGAAATTGGAGGATTGGGAGGATAAGGTAAAATAATCATTTAAACAGTTTTCTTTTGAAGTAAACACAATAAATGGGGTGCTTATGAGTTGGCCCACTATAATGCCATCTCATGTATTGGACACAATCAAATGTAATTAAAATGGATTATAGGTTATGTTTCTGGGTGGCTCTTACTTATATTTTTCCCAAATTTGATAAACACCTATTTTGGCCTGATTTGTATTTTTCCCAAAGTCAACCTTTTTCCCAATTCGAAAGGCACAAGCGATAAAAATAATTCCAAAACAAATCACATATTTTTCAATCTATTGTTATATAAATATTTGAAACAAAAATGAATTTTACTGACATGAAAATGTTTTTTGTGTACAGGAAACATAACTTTAATTTTGGCCTTAGTTACATTGATTTTGTGTAACTGTTACAGATGATTAACCTGATTGGTGACTCAGCGATTGGAGGCTTTGCTGGTGTTGATACCTTCTTGATGAAGAGTAAGTGGCCTTTTTTAAATTTGTATCACCACTTACTCTTATTTTATTTACCACATACTTTCTGATCCAAAAAGGTATATGACCTCAGCATGTAAAGGGTTAACTGTTAAAGTGTTATTCTTGTTAGCATTATTGTCATTAATGCAAGCTCCAGTAATATTATGTTTTATCACTACTTTATTTATTAAAGTTGAATCAACCTACACCAATGAAACATCATCCATTAAACCTGCAGCCACTGAGCCGTTTGAAGCACTGGCAGCCTCTGAGAAACCATTGCCGTACATCATATCAGTACCATCAATGCCCATAGGTGCCACTCTTCAAGAAAGGTAATTTTAATAAGGTTATCATTGGATGCACTTCTATTCTTTGGATATTGCATTAGTTATTCAATTGATGCATTCAATGAAGCAACATCAACATTATTAAATTATAATCATCATTCAATTGTAATCATTTGTTAGTATAATATTTATTTATTCCATATTTCAATTACAACTAGTCAAGAACTTACATTTACATTAAAAAAACAAATTAACAAAAATGCAACAAATTACATAATTGTTTATTCACATTTAGTGCACCAATGGCAGTGACAGAAGACAGCGGTCAAATAGACAAAGGCAGAGGTATTGTAGTATTTCTTAATTAAATATTCTCAATCAGAAATAAAACAATATGATATGCAGTATCATTTTTGACTAATTATTTGAGTTATATTAATATTCTATGAATAATTCTAATGCTATTTACATCTTCTTTAAAATAACTGTAAAACGAATAATAACATAATAATTTTGATCAAGATATTCTTTTCATTTATTGCAGCTGCTTGAAAAATGAAATCACATTACTTTTCAGGTGCAGATAGCATTGAAAATCTTCTAGTTCAACAGAATCAGCTCCTCAGTGAAATACTCCAACAACAAAAAATTACTAATGAGTTAATGATAAATTTCTACACTTTGAAGGCATAAATATATGACATGAATACTTTATTTTACTCCCACCATATAGCGTTGTGAGCTATATTGGAATCACCTTGTCCCGTCTGTCCGTCCGTCCTGTGCCATTGGGACAAGTATACTTTTCTCCATTACTCATGTTTTTGTGTCTTGTACGGAGCAAAAATTTAAAGTCTTTGAGATATTGCTTTTAAACTTTTTATTGATATATATCTTGTTAAGGCCAATTGCAGTGCACAAAAACCATACCTCTGAGTGCACTGTTCTTTGCGTTAATTGCTTTGTTAATGTACATAATTGTTTTTTGCCCAAAGCCTTTACTTGACATGTTTAAAGTATTTTAGGTATTGAACATTTATAACTTAACTTATACCTTTTCACAGTCACAGGGCATTCAATAAGTGTACATCACTCCCTGTTGTACTGCAATATTATTACAATAAGGCGGTATAGTGGGGTTATTAATCACATACAGTGATATAATTTATTTACTCAATTGATAAAGAACTCAATAATTTGCTTATGATGGTGTTAGGCTAATTGTTAACATGACCTGATACAGGCAGTAATTTCTAGAAATGATAGTCTTGTTACACTGATATTATTTTAAGTAGTCTGTGTAATAGTTAATAGTTGACATGAACTAAATTCTTAATGATTAAGAACGGGCAGATTGAGCAAAGGCAAAGAGCCCTAACTTACTTAAAATACAACTCATTTACTGACTCATTGTCAACACAAAAAAAACACAGGGAGTGTGTATCAGATGAGTGGCAGTAGGCAGACCTTAAAACTACCTGAAATATGAAATTCTTAAATATTATGCCTATTGCTTAATAATTGCCTGTTTGCAAGTTCAGGTTTTATTATAAATAATTTTCGAAGTGTTCACCAAATCATCACGATAATATCCATAGCTGTAGTGCAGCAAATGTTAGAAGTAGAAGAAATTTAAATTCCAACTTTATTTTCAGTGACATTTGTCTTTGACAACTTAATTATTTGTGTATAATATGTTGTATGAATTTGTTCTCATCTGCTGTGACATTTACACTAATACTTATTCATAAAATGTCTGACTTAACAATTAATTTTCCAAATGATATCAATCATGCCTACATCAGAATTTACTGTGAATGGTGTATCTATTCATAAAATTGACTTTGGATATATATATATATATATATATATATATATATATATATATATATATATATATATATATATATATATATATATTAACATTTATAATTGACACTTATCAGAGTTATCTGTTCTTATGTAATATAATGTTTAATGTACTAACTTATGTAAATCAAATTTGAGGGTGAGCAAAAAAGTTAATGTTAGTCACATATAACATATACTTGTTACAGTTAACATTACAAAAAAATGTTATTTCATGTCTGTTATATGTTCATGTAAAGTTTTATGTGTCAATGTAGTAGATGTATAATTGTAAACTGGTTTATCCAGAAATATGTGTACAGATCCATGTATTTATTACAACTCTCCATGATTTTTACATCAGCTAGTGAAAAGTTATAAGAAAACTATTTCTATGTGACACTTCACAAATATGTTGTTAGTTACATTATAAATTACTTTCATTAAGTTTAAAGTCCTGTTTGTAGTTTAACTGTTTTAATAACAAAAAAGTGCTATTCAGTAACAGCTTCATCAATTCATACATTTTCATTTTAAGTGATGCCAGTTTATTCATTTGGGAACATTGGCTAAAAACAAATTGAATCTAGTTAAGCATTCAATATACTTCCATCACTCCTGTACATTTGTTATCATCCAAATATGGCATTTACCTGAACCATCATTTATTATATCATCAGCGGAAATGCATTAGCTAGTACATTTTTGAGTTATTTGAAATGATTGAATTTGCAAAGAACATGTCATATTTAGAAGAATGGTCAGGTAAACTGTATTGGCATTTCAACACAATATAAAACTTCCTTTTTACTGTGTTATAAGATTTCTTTATATATCAGATAAAGGATGATTAAAATCACCATGGAACAGCATTTGTTTTGTTACTTCAAGTTCTTCCACTGATATAATTAGGAGTATATACCCCCTCATAAACAGCATAATAAATAGAATAGCTACTGTTTCATCATATTATGAGTCATGGCTATACTGTATGTTGTAATAAGTAATTACTTTCTTCATGTCAAAATGAAATAAAATATGACAATTTAGATGGTAATCATTACATTTCAAATATGTTTGTGCAACAAATTAACAATGGTTATGATAATAGTAATGCATTGTCTCCTTTTTTCATGAATACATTCAGATTCATTATACCATGAACAAGTTTGTTCTCACTGTTTACACTATACTGAGATTTTAAAGTAATCCATATAATTGAAAGCTTCATTCAAATTCAAGGTTGTTTTACTAATTTTGGCCATTTTGGAGTTTGCGTCAACTTCATTTAAAAAGAAGATTGTCCCATATACTGAGTCATAATAGGTTTTCATGGTACAGGCACAGTTTGTCATCAGTTGTGTCAATATTGTATTTTAGTTCATACAGGTATTAATCTTTCAGACCCAATTTCTCGAAACATCTAAAGCATAACAAGCTTTGGTATCTATTTTCATTAATCAAGATTACTAATAAAAACTCTATAAAGTTAAAGATTGTTTGTCAGTAATATAAGCAAAATAATTTCTATTGAAAGTACATGTATAAAAAGTCTTCAAAATGTTTATACTGTACAAGTTAAACCGAAACCAAAATATTGGATAAAAGATAAATTCTGTTTTAAGAGACTTAAGATGTTTTGAGAAAAATGGGCAATTGTGACAGTTTATGAAAATTGATACAGAAAGTTCTTAACTTAATTATACATAAAAATGTGAATCTATCACAAGTTAATAATATTTCCTTCACTAGTCCAAATAACAAGATATGCAACCAATTAAGAGAGTTCATTTCAAAATCTTGCAATAATAGCTCTTCTGTCCCTCTGCGCATTTGGGTCAAGTGCTCCAATGTAAGGTGGTGCATTGTCAGGGGCAACATTGACTTGTCCATCAAACACGACAGCATCATCTATACACATGTTGTGCAGTTTAGCACAAACAACAAAGACTTTGGCTGCCTTCTCAGGTGTGATTTGGAGGAATCCTCCAGTCTTATGAAGACATCTGCATGAAATGAAGTGAGTGCAAACATAATATAATACCAATTAACATCATTTTTCTATGATATACCTATAGGGTCAAAATTATTGTACTAGGAGTAAACAAAATAGGGTTCCGCCTATATTTAGAGGTGCATCTATAAGTTAGAGAGCTCGGCTACATTATTGTTTGAAAACATAGAAGCACAAAGACAAATATACACCTCTTAATATACAGGTGCACCTCTAAGTTGTACATCACATCCAGTGGAATGTGATTTGTTTTTACAAAAAACGGTATGCCTATATCATAAGCTACTACTATTGCTTATTTTAAAGTGACATGTCTAACAATTGAACATATAAACATCAAATCTCGTTTAATTTAAGTTTCTTTTGATAATATTGATGAATAAACAACAAAAATAGCAGCTCAGGGATAATAATTTGAATTTAAGGTTGCAAATGAAAACAAATTAGTTTGTTATATTTTAATGAAAGAACAAATTTTTGGTCTCCTATTGTTGTTATATTTTATTCATTATTTATTTACATCTTCCATTTCAAAAGTGTTATCAATAGGGCTTTCTGAATAGAAAGACTTCATAATTAGTTGCCTTACACTTCTTTAAGTTAAGTTGCTTACTTATGAACACCAATAGATGGTAACAAGATGGTAATACTGTATTTGAAAATAAAATAATTACCGAAATCTCGACTTCAACAAACCAAACGCTCTTTCAACTACCATTCTGGTACGGCTGTGTGCCAAGTTGAATGCATTTTCCTGTTGGGTCGTAGGCCGGATCTATCAGCAATTGCATGAAATTAGTGTTTAAAGCTATTGCATTTATATTTATAACTTGCATTATATCTGGGATCGATCCAAAACCTTACCATGTTTTTACAAGTTACCTGATCATAATCTAGCAAATATGTAACCTAATATGCTACAAACACATTTTACATGATGGCGTTAATTAAATACAGACAATTACATGAAACCCTTTCTGTAATTGTATTGAACAATATTACATTAAAGTATTGTACACAATTATAATGTTTATACTTGCCTTTGGTGTGAGCATGTAAGGTTTCAGGGCATAACCCGCGTCACCAATCAGCCAACCAACATTATTTGCCTCGACCCATGCCTTCAGGCCACAGTTCTCAAATATGGTGTTGTCGTGTGTAAACCCGGGCCACTGAGCGACCACATCAGTGAATCTGCAATATGGACATATGCAGACAGATACATGATTTGGATTCCCTATGCATACAGATATTAATGCGAGTTACAGTTTTAATTCACTGAATGATTCAATACAATGTTTATTGCAGTGTAATTTGTTCATTAGGCACATACAGATAAATCATTTATTTCATCATATATGTATGTATTTAAAAATATTTCTTTAATTATCAACGTCACTTATACTACCAGGTAGTTCTAAATTTAATAATACCTCATATCAGGTGTCACTACTGCCTGCACGTTAATTGCATGGTATCCTTTTCTACACACATATATATCTTCCCTCACTCTTGGCGCTATGATGGGGATTAATGTTCCATCTACAGCTCCGATGCAATTTGGCATTCTTGCTACCTGATAAAACTTTTGTTTAATAGAAGCCAAGTCAGCCTGGGTGGTAGGGAACTTGATGTTGTTGACACGCTGGTTAATTGCGTCTACAACCTGACATTAAAAATTAAGTAAATTTATTGAATTGTTTCTTTAAATGTACATGAAGCTTAAATATGAAGGATATACATTACTATATGTAAGTACTATAACTATCGATATCCCTTTAATTAAAGAATTGTTTAATGGTTGAGCCTCTGTTTGAACACATTTTTATTTTTTCGATGAATTATTAATGATTAACATTCATGAGAAAAACATAATTAGAAGGAAAATGTTCAGGATTTTTAAAGACCTCATATCATATGGTAAAACTGTAGTTACAAATCACACATTAAATTAATTTATATACAGCAAATGTCTGTTAAAAAAGCTTTGAAAGATCTTAAAATCACAATTTTTTGCAACACCAATTAAATTAATTTAAATCAATAAATGATCAAAATGAAGTTTTAATTACTTGCCAAACAGATACACATACAGTGCTTCTGGAGACGCCATGTACAAGTCCACTCTCACTATAGAATTCACCTTTCGCCAAGAACTGCAGTGTTATGAGGAGCTACCGGTACAACAAAGAACCAAACAATTTGATATGATATTATATAAGTTATAACGGTAAATTTTGGAATGAAAGGAGAATATGACGTTGATTACAGAAGATTCAAGGCACCAACAGTTGAGTAGCAACAAAGTTGTCGGAAGAATAGCGCAATTATAAGCAAAAACCATACCTCAGTGACATCATTTGGATCAATTTCCATTGAAATGATGTTTACCTGTGTGCCATTGCGGCAAGAGCCGAGACTACAATATTCCCAGTACACAGCACATTTTAGCTTGTAGATTATAAGTTGCATATAAATGTATGTCATGCAATATCACATATTGGGGATTAAATGCCACCCAAAAGTTATAAAGCACAAACACGCTTACAAACAACTTTTCTTTTAATATCAAACACTCGATTGCTTCCATCCGGATAGAGAGAATTTCGGATACAAATTTAAATTTCACATTACGTTGATACAAACAATCCACAGTCTTTCTAAACACGTTCAAACCATGATTTAAAATCTACGATTTAGTCCTCCAATGCCTTTGTTTTAAAATCAGTTGGAAAAGCAAGTTGTGTGAAAGTTCGTAAAACAAAAGTTTCAAGCGTTTACACATCCAAGGTGAAGGTCAGATCTGAGAAAGGGAGGCTATCGTGAAAGAACGTAGGCATGTCCTTTCCGATAACTCGATTATCTTTCCCTGAATACTCTTCAAGTGGGCATGCGCAAAAAGCGGAAATTTACTTCCGGGGACTACACAAACCAGGAAGTAAACAGCAACAAGTGAAAATGGAAAGTAAAGATTCAAAACTAATAAAGAAAACGGGCAGGAAAACCCCTAAGTAGTGTTGTATTTGTAAAGGAATTTACAGAGGAAAGGTTATTGATGGGAGAAAAGTGTCATTGCACCGTTTTCCTCAGAACAAACGTTTAAAACGTGTGTGGGTGCAGCGATGTAAAACGGTCATGAGATCGTTCCAGTGGAATGAACACAGACGATTGTGTAGTGAGCATTTTGTTGGCTTCAGAGGACCTTCATTCCAGCATACACTTCCATCTATGTTTCCAACTGAGACTGGTGCTACCAAAACCTTCCAGCCAACGGTATTTTTTATTTCTTATATTAGTTTAAGTTCTTCCTTACATGCACCTCAAAATGAATTATGTTATATCAACGGTGCTTAAAAACAATGTCACAGCACTTATTTGTAAATTTTGTAATTTAAGAAATGATTAAAGAATTGTTTTCAAATACAGCCTGGAAAAATGTGTACCATATAGCCTGGCAGATTTTGTACTAAAACATTTATCTTATACAGTTTCATTTGCAATTTCAGCTCCTTGATGAAGACGTAGGTGATGATGATGATGGTGATACGGTCAATGACGATTTAGACCTAGAACTGTCAAATGATGATAGTATACAGCCACAACTGTCATTTGTATCCCCTTCCGGGCATGCCATTGATACCTCTGTCCACCTGCATGATTACTGCATGGGACCAGTACTACAGCCACAGAATCAGTCCTTTAGGTATTGTTCAATATATATATATATTGCTTCTTGTGCTATGAAATCGATCTGATAAGTTAATTACTTCTGATCATTTTTCTTCATTCTTTAACAAAAATAGGAAAATTTAAGTGTTTGTAAATGTTTAAGGCCAAAAAAACAAACATTTGGTTAGGGTTACCAGACTGTACATGTAAGATGTGGTAAATGGGTACATGATCAATTTGTATATGTTTCAGATGTTGTGACACACAGACTGAGAACAACTGTGCAGTGATGGAAGTACAAACTGAAGAAAGTTTCCTGGGAAAAACAGCAGACTTCAGTTCACAAACAGAACATTCTACTAGAGACTTTGGTGTACAATGTCAGCTACCTATGCTCACATATGATGACGTAAAATACAATGACGATTTGGTCAGTTTTTACACCGGAATCCCTAATCGAGTTGTGTTTGAAGCTTTGTTTGATGAAATCAAGGATGAAGCTGAAGTGCGGACATCAAGGCGGAAACTTAACTATAAAGATTCAGATGGAGGACGGCCAAGAACTCTAAGTGTTCTGGATGAATTTTTCATGGTGCTGATGCGCCTACGTCTAGGTCTGTTATTTGAAGATCTAGGTACTAGGTTTTGCATATCCACTTCACAATGTAGTGACATTGTTGAAAGATGGATCAACTATTTACATGTACAATTATCCTTTCTTGTTCAATGGCCATCTCGTGAGGTAGTGAAAAATAACATGCCTGAACAATTTAAAGAGAAATATTCTAACACTAGAATTATTATCGACTGCACTGAAATTTACAGTGAAACATCCAGTTCTCTTTCTTTGAAAAGTTTAATGTACAGTGATTACAAGTCTCACATGACTCATAAGATTTTGGTGGGTATAAGCCCAAATGGTGTTGTAACTTTTGTTTCTGACTGTTGGGTGGGCTGTACCAGTGACAAGAAACTCACAGAAAAATGTGGACTCTTGGACTTGCTTGAAGAAGGAGACGCCATAATGGTTGATAAGGGTTTCACTATTACAGACCTTACTACTCCAAGAGGCATTCATCTCATTATTCCACCATTTAAACAGAAAGGAAAACAATTCTCTAAACGTGAGGTTCTCCTTACAAAAGATATTGCAAGTTTACGAATACATGTTGAAAGGCAAATGGAGAGAATCAAGAACTTTCGAATATTGCATGGCAATATTCCTATAACACAGTCAAGGAGAATTTCTAAAGTGTTCAAAATATGCACATATTTGACAAATCTATGGCCACCACTTGTTCAATAATAACTCATGTGTCAATGAAAGCGTTTGTATATATCAAGCATTAGATTTAGGGATAAAAACTTGTATACTTCTAACTAGAACAATGAAATTACAATTTTGTTTTAAAATCATTTTTTCGAGCAAGTTATATGATAACATATGAGATTACACATTTGATTCAGGTTTGACAAAAATGGATAAGGAAATATGCTCATGTGAATGGATTTCAAGATTTGATTTGAAACATGTATGCATTAACTGATCAATTTATTGATATAATTTTTTGTTTGTGAAACATCTGCTTTGTATTTTGTGGTTTTATTATTTGTAACATTTCTAAGAATAAAAGTCAAAGATCACTTATTAAGTTTGGCTCTGAAATGAGTTTTTTTTTATTTGCCATGTGTAATTGATCTACCACGTACTTCAAATCATTAGTATTGAATTGCTTAAAGGATTTTTCAGTATGAACCATTTTCATATCAGTTTCATAATTGAACTAAGTGGAAATAAGAATAGGCAAGAGTGCCATAGATCAAACTGAAATGCCCGACAAATGTTAACTTTAAGATACATTAGATTAAAAAAACTAGCCCCATGCTAAATATGTCCCAATGTTTAAAGGGACTGTACACCAGATTGGCACCAATAAAGTTTTTTTCTGTAACAAATCTCAGGACAAATTATTTAATAAAATGTTTTACTCTTCTGATATGATAATGGTAAAGAAATACCAAAATGTAAAAGAAAATTGAGCTATGGATTGAACTAGTGTCACCAAAATAGCTGTCCAGTGTTGTATCCACTTTGCTACGAAGGCTTATCCGAAACCATATGAATGCTTAAGCTAATATACCTTACTTGGTTATATCCCATGATATCATCAACTAGCAAATCACGCATAAGAATGAATTCTACTAGGTATACATACCCAGTAAAAAAAAATTAATGGAGAAATATGGAAAAAATAATGCGAAAATAAATTAATTGTATACTACGGTATGTGGTACTTCAGTTAGTTAGTTTCAATGCATTGTACACATTGATACCAAGTTTATGTCAGTTTTTGACAAGTTTCTTTTTTTTTTCGATATTTCATCACACGGTGTATAGCCCCTTTAAGTTTTGCACCCTGCAAACATAAGAAAGTAACACTCATTTGTTGTTTTTAATTAGCAAGTCAGAAAAGGAGAACAACTCGACAGTCTTGAGTTATGGGCCGTGCAGTAGCTACATGCAAACCAATATTCAATTGAACATCTTCAATTGTTTTAGAGTAAAACTCAGCTACTTCTTTAAACAATGGCAATATAAACGCTATCACTATCCTGCACACAAAATGCAATAATAACACACTTGAAAGGTTAAACATATGTCCATTTATTAAGCTCAGAAATACATCCCTGAAAACTAGATAAATGGAAAGGAAAAGTAGAAAAGGTCAAACATAAAACAAGGAAATAATTAAAGTAGATTTACAGCATCGCATAATCACAATATGTTGACAAAAGTACACATACTTTCAAAATACTGCCCAAAATTTAGATTTACAACTTTTTTATTCATGGTTTCAAATTATAGTAACAATACAGTCATTTTGGAGTTTCATTTTGAATATAGTTATGAAAATAACTGAAAGCAAACAAGATATTCACATAAATTGCCATTATTGATCATTCAAATGTACATGTATAAACAACACATAACTAGACGATGTACAAATCAATTGAACAGACTCATTCCCCTTTTAACACGTTGTGCGTACAGTTCAGGAATGTATGATTCAAGGCAAAATCTGTCAAGTTGACACAACATTTTCAGCCAAAATGATTCACAAAATGCAATTCTCTGTATAGAAAGACCTACACATGTCCAAACTACAAAATCACACCATTTCCTCCCGGTGATTCCCATCTGCCCTTGGACCTGGTAGTAATATTTGTGTGTTTCCTTGAGTAACACCTTGCCATTCTCTAACTGACAAAAAAAATCATTGTCTTCACAGCATTCCTCAGGCGTTTGCATCCTCCATTTCTTAGAGGCAGGACACTTAATCTCAACCAGACCAACACTTTCTGTACAATGTGAACAGAACACAAGCCCATCTGGACTGGCACCAAGGTAGGGTCTGTCGGCACATACAACTAGACCACTGTCTTTAACTGCTAGTCCTTTGTGGTCAGTTTGCATTGCTTTCGCATACATTCTCTTTGCAGCCTTCTCATGTTTAATTCCATATTCTGTGTACTTGCTTGTGAAATTGGAATACAACATCTGCCGCAGGAGTCCGTCAGGTTCAGTTGATTCTTTCCTACGACAGATGCTGCCAAAGTTTGAAGCTGTTAGGCGTTCTTTTCTGGCCTCTTGCCATTTCCCACTTTTTTGGCCCCTTGTTAAGATTTCAGTTAATTGAATTTCTTCAGCGCTTTGCTTCAAAGAGTCAAAATGATCCAAAAACACTGTCTTACTAGAACTGTCCCTCAAGTTTACACTATCATGGTAGTTGAATGGCACAGAATGTAACACAGGGAGATCTGGTTCATTTTCAGTTGTTTCAATTTCAAAGTTTTTTAACCAGCCTACATTCAACTTCGAACCAACCAGTTTCTGCCTAAATCTGTCAATGTTAACAGTGCATCCATTGATAGAGTTCAGTTCATGGTTTTTGTTTACAGAAACTTTACGTACTGACACGTTGTACAGTTTCTTCTTTGAGAACATAAGATCTTCAGATTTCCTAGGCGACAGCTTACGTTTCCGTGGTGCAGACAGCATGCTGAAGTTGTTCCAGGCACAGGGTTTGGATGTTGGAGCAAGGGTTTTTTTACGCGTCAGGTCTTCAAGTCCATACAGCAGGGCACCAATATGGTTGCAGCATTCACCTTCACTAGATGAAAATAAAAAAATTCATTTACATGTGTGCCTTTTTACTTGTTATACTTACATGTATATTCCAAAACATTAAAGTTTGAAAATGGAGGTGAATACACAGTATTTTACACTTAGTATTTCCTGGTAGGCCATGAACATACAAAACACAAACAGTGCCATAAGTAAACACCAACACGGTGAAGGGAGTTCATTGAATCAATACATAAGCTCGCCTGTTCTTTCATTCAGAAAAAAATAGCAAAACTCAGCTAACCATGAAAGCCAAAATTATGACAGTTATAACATGTGCTTTTTTGTCTCTTGTAACAAGTGTACCAAGTTTGATAAGAAGATATGAAATAGTTTGAAGAATGCCCCAAGTTTAAGTATTTGATAATACTGACAAAATAGCCTAGCGTGTGTGGGTTTGACACCTTTCATCAATGCAGATCAGAGACTTTGATTTATCACAAATTAATTCAACTTACCCAGCTGGACAGTTGCAGAACGCGGAGTGTATGCAGCCAGTCACTTTCGACAGAAGGATCCAGGGTTGGTACTCTGGTGACTTTCTTTTGTCTGCAGTTGGAAATGATGGCAGCACGGAAGCTTGAACATAACAGTGGCTGCACTCTTCGCTTATGAGATGGACCTGAAGAATAAATTATAAATAATATTTTAATTTAAATGACAATAAATAAACAACATACATCATAGAACATATGAAAATTGTACAAAATACATTATTTTTTTTAAAATTAAGATAAGTATATAGTCAGTGTGGTTCGACACATACATGTGCTTGCATCCACCACACCCCCCTTAATTGTGGCTAGCCCCGCCTACATAAAAATGTTGAGTACATTTTTCACACCAAATTATTTTTATGTCCAAGTCAAAATAGTCCCCTTGAGCTAATTATATAACTAGATGAAGTAAACATGGCAGAAAAAACAGCCTCAGACTTATTATAAACTCACTATTTGACATACCTCAACTTTCTGTACATGTCCGTCCACATAATAAGTCCTCGCCTTCAATTGACGTTTCGAGTCTCTTTTCAGTACAATGTAGTTGTATATATCCTTTTCCTCTACAGCAGGAAACAGATCAATAGTGGACTTCCATGCCTTCAGTGTTGATGGCGGTGGAAGACCCTCGCCACATGGGAGGATAAAGCGTTCGGTTGCTCTTCTCTCTCTTTCTTCCCGATCTCTCTCCTCCAGCACGCGTTTGTCAGTTATAGAAAGTCTATATGCGCCTTTTATCCTCTCAATCAATTCGCATTTAAGACCTGATACATTCAATTTCCGGTTCGCAAGGTATCTTTTCAAATCGACGACCTTAAATGGTGTCAACTCATTGTTATTCATACACGCCCCAGTGATCTCATTGTCTACGTCGGCCATCTTGCAAAATGTATTCCCCGGAAGTAGGAAATGGAGTAGCCTCCCTTAGAAATCAGGGGAAGTAACCAAGTTATCGGAAAGGACAATTGAAACGAGCTATAGAAACGAGCTATAGAAACGATAAGTTTTCCTTCGACTATTACCTCGTCATATAAACATTTTTTACCTTTGTCATCGCTTGAATGGCATGACTTCGCATTGTTCTTGGTTTTATGTCTTCCTCAATGAGGTCGTGCAAATCAATTATTTGCTGCCTGGATAGTCTGTACTTCACTTTCACTTCATTATCATTCAAATTATTGGGAGCAAGACAAATCGGCCCCTTACCAAATCAGCCTACTACCAAATCGGCCCCTAAGACGTTTCGGCCCTGCCATTTCGTCCCCTTAATTAAAATGACTCGAGACGTTTCGGCCCCTTAGTGAAATTCAAAAGAGACATTTCGGCCCCTTAATTTTATTTTATTTTTTATCTTGAGTATAAAGAAAAACATTGTAGGTCGTCTTATAAATGTCAATGAGATCTGTAAATAAGTTGTAAATAAAATCTTTAAATTTAAAAATAGACAGATATGCATGAAAAACATTGATATGACTGATATAAAAATATAATTAAAATCTAAATAACTATTAACCCTGATTTTTAATATAAAATGTTAGAAATTTTATTTGTTATAACTGTTAATTATTAATTGATCATTAAAGACTTCAAAGAAAATTTGTCTTTGAACCATGAGTTCTTTGTTGCAAGGCAATCCGTTAGTGTTGTGGGTGTGAAAAAGACATTCAAAGACGTGTGAATGAATAATTGTCTTTAATTTATTAATGTTATTTGGAGTTGATTGAAGATGATTTGAGTAATATAATCAACGTAAGTATATATATCAAATCGTTTCTAAAAGTGGGTATCAGTAACAAGCCCATACATACTGCTATCCTCTCAGACTCGCTATCATCATTGCAGTCTATACAAAACAGAGGTAGCAGCTCCAGACCTGATTTGATAAAAGACATTTTGGAACAAAATGATAAGTGTCTGGAGAAAAACTTAAAGGTTACCATGGTATGGGTCCCAGCTCATGTCGGCCTGAAGGGGAATGAAGTGGTTGACGGGCTTGCAAAGGAGGGCCTCAGGCGTGTGGAGGTGAATGATCCGGTCCCTCTTGCACCCACAGAGGTCTATTCACTAGCCCGCCGGCACGTCATAAATGAATGGCGGTCGGCGAGGACACCTAAAACATACATTAATACATTTGATAGGACCTCTGTGAGTCTCCAGCCTCCAAATAAATATTCTAATTTCTTTAGAATTGATAAATGCATAACGAGGCTGAGACTGGGCACATCACTTCTCCCAGGAAGTGCTGGGAAATATATTCTCAAAAGTGATCCGAACTGTGCTCGGTGTGGAGTGACCTGTGACACTTCCCACATTCTGTTACACTGTGACACTTACAGGGGACAGAGGGCAGAACTTAGGGCAGCCCTAACTTTTTCTGGTTTGGATTATAATATAAACAATATTCTAAACCCCAGCAAGGCTGCCCAGAGGTCTGTCTTCAGGTCACTTGCCAAATTCCTGGTTGACTGCCAGATAACCGACAAAATTTAGACATAATATACAATGTGTTGTATATCATAATATACAATATGTTACAATATTTTTAATTATATTTTTATTTTTATTTATAAAGGTCGGTTGTCTGGAAGCTGTCGGCACTTTTAATTAATTGCCCCATAACTGGATTTAGCATTCTCTATTAAATACTGTCAGGAACAGTCTAATTTAATATGTTGTTCATTTTTGAACATCATATATATATATAATCTATGCTATTATTTACATTTTTAATTTATATTTTATCTTATTTAATTATTAATGTTACCCCTTTTACCGGCAGCTTTATCCTACCCAGGTCAGGTGTCGGGAAGGTTCCATTCAGTACCCCAAGACTCCTAGCAAAAATAACATTTAATTATCTATCATAAATTGAAAAACAAAGTGAATAATACAAGGCCTAGCCAAATATTCTTAGTAACAAATTATACAGGTTGGAAATTAGTAACAAAACTTTGACCAACCACAACTAAATCTTAAAAGCTTAAATAGTAGCCTTACAATTTTGTTTACTATAATCTTTATAGTATTCACCGTGGGAAACACATTCCAACGGTCACGTGATTTTCATTGATCAAGTTTGTTTATACTCTCGATCGTGAGAAATACCTATCGATCAGTAGTATATATCGTAGTCATATAATTGTGCACACTGACCCGTATAAATACTACTAGTGGTGTGTGTTTTATTTAACAATCATTGTGAATTTAACGGTAAAATTGCCCTTCGATAGTCCGTCTGTTTAATCCTCCGCCATTGAGTGAATTTGTCACGTGACACTTTCCTCCCACATGGTATCTCCTTCAATGGAGAGTATTCAAGTAGCCTAAATCATGGCACCCGGCGAACTCGTTCTTTTCTCTATCCCGGGGTGGGAAAAATAGTCATACTGAACGGAGCCACCCCTGTAGAATAGCACAAGCATTCACAATTAATTCCTTTTTTTATTTTTCAAGCATTAAACCCCATACATTTATGGGAAGAAGGGCTTCTGGGAGTTTGTTTATATGTTGCTTTAATAATTCACCAGCCGTTGTATATTATAAATTTACCGTTCCTCCGGGGTGAGAATCCTTTTTATGTAAATAATGTATATAACATTTTAAATTATTATATAATATTTTAACAGTGGCCCTGAAAAGGATCGTTTTCTTTCTTATAGTTAGTAATGTCTTTGTTTATGCCAGTACTAAACTACCATCCGGAAACGGCTCTAATATAAATAGCGATATTTTAAATACACCCTGGAGGATCAACCAATCTATATTTTATTTCATAATTTAATCAATCCTTGGCAACGCTTTCACATATTGTAACACCATAGGATGGAGTCTTAAGCTGGGAATTGTTATATTCTCCATCCTGGTTTGCCTGGTTACACAGCGATACTAGTCCAAAAAAAAGAAAAAAAAAAAGAACAACAACAACAGTTGGACACTTATATATACATGTATAACACACTTTTCTTTATCTTATTTATTTTTTATTTTTTTAATTTTTTATTGAATATCGCTGTTGTATTATAAACAAGAAAAAAAAAGAATTTACTCAAAGGAGAAAGAAAAAAAAAAGAAAAAAAAAAGGAAAAAAAAAATCCAGGCAAACGCACTGAGGCATAGTCCTCAGTGCAAACCAGCATATACCGCCCCCATCTCTGGTGGGGGTGGTTTAGGAAACAACTAGTGAGAAATCTGCCATTTAAAAAAAAAAAAAAAAAAAAAAATCTCACTAGCTAGTTGTTATAATGCCAAGGATACGTTGTAAATATAAACAATTACTATTGTAAAGAATTTTAAAATTTAGACATCTTTTTAAAAAAATGTAGGCTGAGCCTAAAATGTTTGTATAGATGTATTTGAAGTGTTTGATTTTAATGCGTATGTGATAGATACTTAAGATATTATTTAAATATTGAATTTTTAACCAGAGATTTATACATACTGTGTAGGAATATTTTTATATATACAGTCCAAAGCACCCACGCTACGATTAAAGACGAGATGTTTTAAATGTTATTAAATCTGTGGAAATACTGTAAAACGTAGCGTGCTCGCCGAATGGGTATAACCCGATGGCGAGGGTAAATAAGCTCACCCCCCCCCCCCCCCCCCCAGTGGGTACCATTTGTTTTAAACGTGTTGCGTTTTTTAAAAATGCCTTTACATTTCAGCCATTAATTTGTTATCTATGTGGTATACTATTGCTCCAGAATAATTATTATTTTTGACAATTAGTGTTTTATCTAAACATAATTAGGAAATAATGTTTATTTTATAGATATGAATTGCAAATAAGATACAACTTGATAGTTCAAATGCATTTTAAAAAGAGTAAAACAATATATACGTAATAAAAAAGTGAAATAATATTCTGTTTGAGGTGCGAAGAGATAATGGTATTAATCTTGTGAGTGTAAGTGTGAGAATTAGCGGTTGGGAAAGTCGGAACAAACCTTGTAGACGTATTTATAAGCTTGTAAACACAAAGTGTCACAATTTCAACGCCTGATACCTCTGTGGAATGTGACAATTCGCCATAAGACCGTCTGTCTAAAATCACCGTTTAAGCCAGTATGGTTTTGCATACGTATTCAATATAAGATTAATAATAGTTTTTTTTTCATCCTTATATATACCTGATTTGAATATAAATAACTGAATTTCATAAAATTTATAACTTATATCGAGAGCGTTACAGGGACATCAACGCCAGGATCATGGATGAGTGGGACTCATACGATTCGCATAAGGTCACCTGCGAGGAGTTCCTGAAAAATGTTGGTGCCATCTACGGCGGGCGATAGGTGTTTGGTCAAGACTGATGTTAAACAATGGACATGTCATTATACATAATATTAGCAACATAGTTATGTATAATATTTAAAGATTGTTTAAAAAAAATGAAGTTCAAACATTTCTTCTTCAACTCTATTTCGTCTTATAAAAATATCTCGTGAATAAATCTTTACATGTTTTCAAGTGTACAGATATTTTCTTTAAATCTATTTTTATCTATATCTTTGTATGTATGTATATAGCTTTGTCTCTTAAAATAAAAAAAAATGAAATTACATGTTTTTTACTTATATTTAGAAATAAAATAAAAATATGTTTTCAAGTGAACAGATATTTTCTTTAAATCTATTTTTATCTATACCTTTGTACTGTATGCATGTATATAGCTTTGTCTATTAAAGAAAATAAAATGAAATTACATGTTTTTTACTTAAATAATGTATTTAGATATAAAAAATAAAATAAAAATAAGGGCCGAAACGTCTCGGTAATCAGGGGCCGAAACGTCTACGGGATGGGGACGAATTGGTAAGGGGCCGAAAAGGTAACCGTTTGAGCTAGGGGCCGATTTGGTAAGGGGCCGATTTGTCTGGTAGCCAAATTATTAAGCAAATCAACTCTATCGCGAAAATTACGCGGCAGGCGACGTCGGGGATTTCTTCCGTCGGCCATATTTACGCTATTTGGAACAAACTTACGGATGCCTTTTTTTAACGTAGTTTTACGCAAAAACTTACGTGCATACGTACGTACGAACTGTTTAGTAAAACGCAGTTACGCTGAAAAATTGTGCGTACGCAAAAACTTACGGAAATATTGGAGTTACGCTTACGTAAGTCCGTTAGTAAAACGGGGCCCAGAGGATTAATTTTGTACCCAAATTGCCCCTAGACCAGCGATAAATGACATCTAGATTGGTCCCACAGCTCTGATTATTGAATATAGTTTCATTTCTCTATTAACGATAAGTTTTTATTTATCGTGTAATAATTCCAATCATACAACCGTACAGAGCAGCCTTAAATATATTTCTGCCTTTTTTCAAGCGCCAGGGCGCAAAAGTAGGAAACATATAGTTGAAAATCCGTGTTAGTAGACCCTTAGCGTTTGGCAGCCGTAACCGGTGAATTGAACATTTGTGTGATATAAAACACAGAGACGTCAACTAAAATAACTGAATACTTTATCAACGTACTATTTTGTCTCCAGGTAATAAGCACTGATTGAAGATGTTCTATGTAAGGCTTTGCTCAAAATCATCGACCATTAAATGGCTACTGTTTTAACATTTTAACTACTTAAAATAAATCTCTCTAACATGACATATTATAACATGACATAACATAGCATACCATGACATGAAATGGCATAGCGTAGCATAGCATAGCAATGCAACACAACACAACATAACACACCAAGTAGAACACTAACTATGGATAACGGACGGCCGAATGGACGGGTGCACGGGACAAGGTAATACCTAGCAGTGATGGTATAACACCAACTGCAGCAACATGAATACGTTATAAAAAAAATCGAACCTTATAGGACAGAACTGAGCCATCAGTTCAGAAGTCATTGTCAACGATGCAGAAGCGATATAAAACTTCTTACATATATAACTCGCAGGTCTAAAGTACTAAAACGTATTTCCTACTGTGGCTAATGTCATCTTTAGCACATTGTCTTACTGTTTGTTTGATGTTAACGAGGTGAAAGAATTGTGTGAATAGTGTTCAAGTTTCAAAATAGTATAATTCCATATAAGTCATCGAATGCGCTAATTTTCAATTGCCAGTTTCCTACACAGGGGTGATAATCGAAGATTGTTTTTCGACAGAGTCCATAAGGGGTGTCTTGATTTTAAAGAGAAGCAAGTAACACGTTCCTTATGACATTCCGAAATAACTTTTTTAACAAATTATATAATATGTAAGATTCAGAAAATATACACACACAAATAAGCAACGGGGAGTTACTATAGCCAAGGTGACAATAAATTATTGAAGTGAAATACCAGTTACCCGTAGCAACTAAAGAAATGAATTGCCTAAAGCCAAAGAACAACAAACAAGATAATAATTATAAAATGAAAAAAAAAACTGAAAATAGTATTCATCAATTGAAAATGCAATAACGTATCACATTACTTTAAAAGAGAAATTGTTGAGGATTCCTGACATTCAAAGGTTTAAGTATCAAATTATGAACTGATGAACCTGTATGAGAGATTAGTATATGAGTAAAGCATGACATGATGATGCAATTCCAAACATCAACACAGACATATGTAATTACCATGTATACACAAAACTTTGAAAACAAGATCATAGAAAATAAGTTAACGAATATGGTTATTTTTCCAGGAAAATAGAAAACAGGAACGCGAAATAGGTAAGTATATAGTAATGTAGAGTAACTTACACGTACAGCGTTTAACAAATAAACAAAAACAAACGGTAAATGACTGGATGTGCATAAAAATCAAATCCAAATCAAAATCATCCATAAATATAAAACTAAGTAGAACACTAAGTGTTGTAAAATAATCAAAACGTGCTAAAAGTAAATGAAATTATGTGAAGATAAACAGAAAGCTATAAAGAGAAGGTCTCATCCAGTGTTGATTGGACCCTTACCGTAACACTATTACCATGCATCGTCATTCGCATGCGAAAAAATGAATATGGGGCGAAAGGGGATCAAGCGGCTACGCACAGCGAGGCCAAAGACTGTAATGAAAACCTGCTAGGTACCTGTTCAACTACGTTCTTGACTTATTGGAAATCAGAAAATGACTTTAGCGTACTATAGTTCTTTTTCATAACGGTTTGCTATATTTTCACTAACATGAATATAATTGTATACCAAAAAACATGGTCGGCTGATATAATTAATGAACATGTTTGCAAAGTATGAGTTTCGTTCTAACAACGGTATTCATAAGTGAAATAAACCATGAAAAGATCATCTGAACTTTCTGTTGTAATATACCCTATGACAGTTGACAGACACCGACAGTCTGTCATATTTATTTAATTTGAGTAAGCAGACACCATACTGGTAAAAGCAAATTCATTGACTTCGTGCAGAGACCTCTTCCATCAAAGTTGTTAATGTTCCATACTGATGAGAATAAAGATTTCTCACTCAATAAAAGAACTACAATGTCAATTGCTTCATTTGTGAGACTGTCTCACTTGATATTGTTTGTGTACAGATACAGATACCTTGAACACGACTTTTGGAATTGTCCGATATGGACTTTACAAAAGCAACTCTACAGATAAACTAATTAACTAACATAATATTCTCAATATTTATGTACGCATCATACACCTGCAGGCATAATACATGTCACCTTGTTAAACACGACCGGATTCCACTCTGCTGACGTGACGTTACTAATAACTGGTTATAATGAATCCATTGGTACAGTGTTTTGATTATGGAGGTCATGTTCAACTCTCGTGTTTTTTGGTAATTTCCTTAAAATCTCATACACGTTTACAAGTTATATAGAATTTCTGATTAGAACAAAAGTGAATTTAAACCTGCTTACACACACATACTCTTCCGTACAGTTTCCACAGATCTATTGTCATATCATATGTGGACTGTTTCAATGGGTGCTATATATGTCACATAGACAGCATTATCATAACGATAACAGCATGGTTGTAATATTTATCTTATACACATACAATCATTGAAATCAAGAATTTTGTTATGCGTTGATGAAAAAGTATTTAAGTGAGGTGCATATAGAACTTCAAATTAACATGAGGCCCAAAAGGGCGTATGCTCTACTGACATCGCTTATTTGGTCATTGTCTCACCAGAATATATACATATGGCGTATAGCAACATACTGATAGTTTACTTGGAACATTTCGAGTTAGTTTAAGAACGCTACCATTACAATCTTGTAACATATTACGTGCAATTGGGATATGGGGGCCCTACTAATTACGAAAATGTTGTCAATTTAAAAAGGATAGTTTATCGAGTTCACAAGCAATTGCTTACGGGTGCACGGATGGACGCACGGACACCACACCATCGCATAAACTTTTTAATGGCAAAAATAGATAAATATTACAATTTTATGGTTAAAAAATAGTTCGTTGCTGACAAAGCCCAGCCTAAATGGTCTCTAGTCATTTTTCGCTTGAATCAATGAGCACGTGGTAGCGTACGAAACAGTTTTGGTAGCAAATTTATATGAATGTAAGTATTATTAAAGTAAGTATTCAAAAATTAAACAGCATGCATGTTTGACATGAATCTTCTTACGAAAATTATCCATGGACTTTCTAAAGCACTGTTATATTTCTAGTGTAAACTTCACTTAAAGAGTGTGTAAGAATGATACTCATAACTTGAATAACTTATGAAACAAATATTAAGTTTAACGTTCAATAGGTAATAACGTCGGTTTTAACTTTTAAAGAAACTCGCTCATCATTTGGACCATTTATGTTTTTACGTTTGGCATCTGAAAACACTAATTATATAATAAATTTACGCCGCTACAGTCAAGAAAATAATCGAAAACTGACAACAAAAAGCTCACCCAAAAGGACACTTCCATATGCTGAGGGATAATTTAACCCTTCAGCCTTTCATTGAAAAGCGTTTCTAACGCATTTTTGAAATTGTGGTTTTCAAAGATACTATTTGAGCATATATCAACATTTGTTAAAGGGCTCCAGTCGTCAGTATCTTAGTTGAACACTCCTTATAATTTACATCACTTTATTTCGTCATAAAAAAGTGCATTTAACAAAAGATAAGCGAGTCCCTTTATGTATGGCAAATAAAATGTTGATCAATATGAAAATTAAACGTCAAAAATGTGACTTTTACTGTTATCAATTGCTTTAAAAATAAGTTCAATCATTATCTTGTACTGGATTTTGGACGTTACCCTCAAACGTAAAGATACACGTGATGAGCAGATAACTTAACAATGATATTGATTAGGTGGACGCATGTAATAAACAATATTTAATTAAACTTGCTCTCTGAAATTGGATTGGATTGTGCTCTTTGGTGTCTACATGGTGTAATATCAGTATTGCTCTTCTTTATCATGAACAAATCAACATATGGATCAAAGTAAGTTAAAGTTTAAACATATTTATTTTTCAACGACTGTTTAGTTATTACAACGTAATATATTTACACATCAACTTCCATTCCTTAAATGAACTGCCTTTCGGCAATTGCGTTTATCAATCGATGAACGCAACATCTTCGGATATGTTCGGATCGCAATTCATTGCATAACAATATACATGAAAAATATTGATCTTGTTATTGTTTGTATTGTGTCAGCAGGTCCCGTAAAATATAAATCAATATGTTAGAAAGTTTGTTTTTTTTTAAATGAATTGTTGCCATAAGTGTTTGAATTTTACGTTTAAACGTGATTTTAAAGTGGCTGATATTCTCCCGCGTTATTGGGACGTCTATTTACATAATGGGTAGGAAAGAGTTACTGAAAGGTTTTCTTAAATGAAATGAAGTATTTTTTAAACAATTATTGAATTAAATAATGAACTATTGGTGTAAATATAAGTAATGAATTGCGGGGTTGATGTCATTATCGGGGATATGAACGCAATTTATCTGGTCAAAGTACGCGACGAGTCCTTCGGACTCCACACACTAAGACCAGCCAAATTGCGTTCATACCCCGATAATGACACCAAGCCCGCAATTCATTCCTTAAATTAAATAATCTCGTTGGTACGATTTTACGCAAGAGTGTGGTCTTGTGTTAAGGTGGAAACCGGAGACCCGGAGAAAACCCACTGATCTGGCTTGGTGCAACAAACTAAATTCACATGCGGTCAGGCAGGGAAACGAACCCTGGTCGCCTCTGTGAAGATCGAGTGCACTAACCACTACGCTAGCCGGACAATCAACCGGTATACATACAATAACATGCGAATGCAAACAACGTTCGCATCACTGGTGATGAACAAAATTTGGTCATAAACACAAACACTGTTTTATATATATATTTGACAAAACACGTCGAATCAGATATGTTTATTGTTCGACGTTTTCGCTATTTTCAAGACATTTTCGAGACATGGCGCAAAACAGAATAATTATATTATTTTGTCCATTGATCGGTGTGTTGTCCCCATACACACGTACACGGTCTCTGTGACGCGTCAGAACAAACTTTGTCCTGTAATGCAAACGTACGCAACCAACGTTAAAATGTAATGGATTGGATATAGTGAAAATTCGATCAAAACATACCTGTATTAATAATAATAATTGTAAAGGAAGATCTACCATGTTGGAGGGTGTTGTTTTTCCTCGTCTATTCATTAACTGCCGTATTTGAACGATAACTAAGTAGTCGGAGTTTTATCGTGCTTAAGTGGCGAGGGTTATAATTGCAATGATATTCATTTTATTCGCTAGCTACTTACTAAACACTGTCCTTGACAATATTTTACAAAACAATGTATCGCACACCAACCTCGTGGGTAAGTGATAACCGACTTACCTACATGATATCATTGTGTGCCTAGGTGGAAAGCAGAGATACGAAACGTTCCTATTAATGACACTTCTTTTCAATTAATCATTCTCATCAGTAACGGCTTGAACATAATTAAATATGGTAATATATTAAAATACCCGTCATATAAGTCAAGTCTGTTATTTTCAATTTCGCTTAAAACAAACATCTAAACTTAAACAAGGTACACGTTAAAATCATAAAATAGAATTATCTTAATTTCAAACTTGTTTTCATAAGTCTCCACCAGGGAATATAACAAGACATATGAAGCAGTTGTTTGTCATAAAGTAGCGCAGTTTTGTCAACATATTTTTTAAAGGCAGTGATTATTAATGGCTGCACAAGTCAATACAAACAACATTCATCTGCTATCAAAGATTCACTGAGACCTTGCCATTTGATCAATTGATACCCGCCGCAATTTGGCTCCAGAAAGCAAAAGGCAATCAATCACTGAAGTTGCATGATCCAAGATTGACATGGTTATCGAGTTATTGTGCTGAAAATCATTCCAAACACTGTTGACCATAGCTTTGACCATCTGACCATAAACGACTCATCAACAGGTCAAGGCCAACCTGGGTTCAAGTTTTCTCAAGTTCTTGTTGAACAAAAGTATGATCATAACCTACTGACCAATACGGTTATCATCTACTAAACAAGGGTAATTAATTAAGTTTCATAATTATGAGTCAAACCGTTCTGGAGTGGTTGTGCGAAATGGGTTTTCATATGAGCGTTAAGCGTAACCTTGAACTTTGACCTCGAAACAGTATAGGAAGTCATATTGGACAAGCTATTATAAGGACAAACTTGTAATAAGACTGTTGTTAAGTGACCTTAACATTTGACCAACTTCATTTATTAACTATAGGGGTCATCAGGTGGTTAAGGGTAGCTTACCACTTAAGTTCAATGGTAATAAGGTAATCGAGTTATTGTGAAGACGTGTGACCTTCCAACCTAATACACTACTTGGGTCATCCACTGGTCAAGGGCAAACTATCACTGAAGTTTCATGGTCCCAGGTAAAACCCTTCCCGATTTGTTGTGCCGTCAAAGTTTTGCCTAGTTCATTGACCGTGCTCTTTACCTTGACATACTGACCTGAGAACAATAAAGTCACTTACTGGGCAAGGTCAACTTAACACTACGGACTTAACTTATAATCGATCATTGGATATAATCGGTCAAGCCGTTGAAACCAATTTGCTATTATGAAATCAAAACTAAAAAATCATACTATGTTTAAATTTATGTTATATTAAACAACTAGAAGCTACATTTAAATTGCAATACATGGATGGGTACTACTTTATAATGAATGAACATAAAAACGAAATAGTATGCTTTTTTGTTTGTTATTTGGATGATAGTGATTTATACTGTTAATCTATCAAGCTACATTTGATTGTCAATAATTGTACTCATGAATGCAAAATATGTTTTTAGGTTTTAAGCTAAGTAGCAAATGAGTCGTACGGTTCTTCTACCATATGTTTCTAGTTCTATAGAGTATACAACAACATATTCAGAATCGATTCCACGGTTATGCAATCGATTATCGTCGACATCAATCGTAACAATAGTTTTCGACAATACTCGATCATCGTTTTATCCCGAACTAACAACACTGAAGTTTCATGAACCTATGTCAAATTATTCTTGGGTTATTGTGCGAGAAACGTTCCCCGAGACTGTTGTTTTGACATTTAGACGACTGCCCTTCTATATAATATGTGTCTTCTACCTGACAAAGACAAGTACAACCATGGCAATAATGATCCTATGTTATAACAGTTCACGTGTTATTGTTCACAAAAGTTTTCCTAACAGTGTTAAACATGACCTTAACCCTTAACGTACTGGTCTAAAAAGCTCATCGACTGGTCATGGGCAACTTATCAATGAAAATGCATGGTTATAGTACAAACCGTTATCGATTTATTAAGCGGACAAAGCTTTCTCTAGACTGTTCTCTAAACATTTGACCTACGGATCCTAGACACAATATGGATCATACACTGGTCAGGGGCAACCTACCATTGATGAATCATTGCCTGCACTGTTATTGTTGTTGATAATGTTAATTAATATGTCTGGGTTATTTTGGATAACCATCCGAAATATTATTAAGTATTATGAACACTTTCACTCAATATTATATCGTGACTCGACCGAGCTAGTAAATAAGTTCTAGTAGAAAGAAGCGAACGGAGTGAAACGAGCGGAATAAATAAGCGGAATAAAAACAACGAAATGAAATAGTGGAATAAGATAAATGAGAATTGAAGAAGCAGAATGAAAGAAGCGGAATGAAATAAGCGGAATAAATCAAGTGGAATGAAAAAGCGCAATGAAACAAGATCAATGATACAAGTGAATGAAATAAGCGGAATAAAAAAAGCGGAATGAAATAGCGGAGTGAAAGAAGGCGGAATGAAAGAAGCGGAATGAAAGAATCGGAATGAAACAAACGCATGACCGAAACGGAATAAAACAAGCGGAATAAAACAAGCGGTATAATATAAGCGGACATAAAAGAAGCGGAATGAAATGAGCGAAATAAAACAAGCGCAAAGAAATAATTGGAATGCAAGAAGTGGAATGAAATAACCTGTATGAAACAAGCGAAATAAAACAAGCGATATGAAACACGCGGAATGAAACAAGCGCATTGAATAAACGGAATGAAACAAGCGAAATAAAAAAATCGCAATGATACAAGTGGAATGATACAAGCGGAATGAAAAAAGCAGAATAAGACATTGTCAAGCGGAATGAAATAAGCGGAATAAAATAAGCGGAACGAAATAGCGGAATAAAACGAGCGGAAAGAATCAGGGGAATGAAATAGCGGAATGAAACAAGCGCAATGAAACAAGCGCAATGACACAACGGAATAAAACAAGCGGAATAAAATAAGCGGAACGAAATAGCGGAATGAAATAAGCGGAAAGAAACAGCGGAATGAAATAGCGGAATAAAACAAGCGGAAGGAGAAAATAAAAATAAATAAAAGTAGCGCAATGAAACAGGTGTAATGCAAGGAACGGTATGAAACAAGCGAAATGAAAGAAACGGATTGACTTAAAGTGTAATAGAATTTAGCACGAAACATATTGCATTTGTCTGTTTGGCTATTGGAATCTGTAAAATGGATTTATTCATGTAAAATGAAATAGGAACACATTCATTTTAGAAATCATAAATAACAGGAAGTTCAAATAAAGTTTCCCAAACCAGGAAATTGAGTTCAATTATATAAATAAACGTTTGCGCATACGAGCAATAACGATTACTAAAATGCGTATAGAAATAACGAACACAGATGTATTAGCAAAGAGTAAAGTATAAATGCACGTTTTTCTTTCATATATAAAATGAAAAGACATTGTTCGCACAAAGGAATGCCCAACAACAGTTTTAAAATAATCAACACGTAGACTGGAATTATGACCCTTTTGGCCTTCCATATACACCACACATAACCCGATTTATTCCAATTGTGCTACACCGATTCAGCTTAAATTACGAAAGTAGTGATATACCATATTGTCAAGATCAATGACTGGGTGAATAGCGTTGTAATGTATCCACACGATATGCATGTATAGCACGGTGACGCTCCGCCCACACGTTCAAATACTGGAGTTAATGTAAAGACAAAACAAACAAACAAAGAATTACCTCGTTGACAAAACTGTACATACAGACCAAATTGTTGTGTGCCTATTACTGTGGTATAAAAAAAAGAATGTTGGTCAAAATACCAGAGTTAAGATCATCCAAGTGAACTTTTGTTATTTGTATGCCAAATTGTACATGTGTAAATATGGTCTATATTAAAATGTTGTCATTAAATAAAATGTCTATATGTAAAAGAAACAATCAATTGATATGCCTTTAGTTTTGGACACTTAAATTATGTTTATGTTCGAAAAGAATTGTAGCTTTGAGTTTGATTGCAAAAACTTGTTTTAATATTATTTAGGTTATTTACTTTAAACCACGCCCCTTGAAAGGTACACATGCATAGGCTATGTATTTGTGTGCTATTACTAACTTAGCAAAAACAATTTTTGATGAATGACAACAATTACAAAACCGACAAAAGAATAGAGTAGGCATGATTAAATGTAACTGTAACTAAAGACATCTATAGACGAGTATTGTTTGTTTCAGTGTATGATTGTAGTATATTTCACCGAGTGAGCACCAACAGATATATTTCACGACGTTTCCAGATATTGGCTGAGGACGTTATGACTATTTGTTTTTAAACCGTACACATTAGACTAATTGTTCAGAACTTTTTAAAGTAAAAAACGTTGTTAAACTCATCGTTGCTAGCTTTTAGATTTATCTTCTGGTCTGGAAGTTGTATGGTGACATTTGTAATCTGCAGTATTTGGACAGTAGTTCAAAGTGATTCCAATCTCTTTCTAGTGCATTTATTCATGGTAGCAGTAAAACGTAAACGATATACACTTTTATTAGAACCAGTATGTTTTAATAATGTAAACTTATCGAACTGTTTGTATATCCAAATGACTTCTTTTTACTCGACATTTTCTACCCCCCCCCCCAGTATAATCTAACCCCCAGTATGATCTAACCCCCAGTATGATCTAACCCCCAGTATGATCTAACCCCCAGTATAATCTAACCCCCAGTATGATCTAACCCCCAGTATAATCTAACCCCCAGTATGATCTAACCCCCAGTATGATCTAACCCCCAGTATGATCTAACCCCCAGTATGATTATCGCAATTACAAACATGCAACAAACCCAAAATAAATATTCCAAAATAAGCGTCCACTTATATGTCTCATTAGTATATAACGAGTGAGCAATCGTAGTGATAGCATTGTATTTTCCACTCAGCAAGTTGTGACAGCGTATGTTATACCACTGAAAGTACTAGGCATATTGTGACAGTGTATGTCATACCTCTGAATGTACTCGGCAGATTGTGACCGTGTATATTATACCACTGAAATTACTCGGCAGGTTGTGACCGTGTATGTTAAACCACTGAAAGTACTCGGCATCTTGTGACAGTGTATGTCATACCACTGAAAGTACTCGGTAGATAATGACAGTGTATGTTATACAACAGAAAGTACTCGGCATATTGTGACAGTGTATGTCATACCACCAAATGTTCTCGGCATATTGTGACAGAGTATGCCATACCACTGACTGTATTAGGCATATTGTGACAGTGGATGTCATACCAGTGAAAGTACTCGGCATATTATGACAGGATATGTCATACCACTGAAAGTACTCAGCATATTGTGACAGTGTATGTCATACCACTAAAAGTACTCTGCAGGCTGTAACAGTGTATGTCATACCACTGAAAGTACTCGGCAGATTGTGAAAGTGTATGTCATAAAACTGAAAGTATTCAGCAAATAATGACAGTGTATGTCATACAACTGAAAGTACTCTGCATATTGTGACAGTGTATTTCATAAAACTGAAAGTACTATGACAATGTATGTCATACAACTGAAAGTACTCGACTCGGCATAAAGTGACAGTGTATGTCATACCACTGAAAGTACTCGGAATATTATGACAGTGTATGTCATACAACTGAAAATACTCGGCATATTGTGACAGTGTATGTCATACCACAGAAAGTACTCAGCATATTGTGACAGAGTATGTCATACCAGAGGAGGTACTTAGCAAATTGTGAAGTCTATGTCATACTAGTGAAAGTACTCGTCATATTGTGACAGTGTAATTAAAACCACTGAAAGTACTTGTCAGATTGTTACAATGTATGTCATACCACTAATAGTAATCGGCAGATTGTGACAGTGTATGTCATACCACTGAAAGTACTCGGCAGATGGTGACAGTGTATGTCATACCACTGAAAGTACTCGGCCACTCGCGACAGTGTTTGTATTACCACTGAAAGTCCTCGGAATATTGTGTCAGTGTATATCATACCACCTAAAGTATTCGATATATTGTGACATTGTATGTCTTACCACTGAAAGTAGTCGACTTATTGTGTCAGTGTATATCATACCACCTAAAGTATTCGATATATTGTGACAGTGTATGCCATTCCACTTATAGTTCTCGGCATATTGTGACAGTGTAATGTGTATGTCGTACCACTGAAAGTACTAGGCAGATTGAGACAGTGTATGTCATACCACTGAAAGTACTCGGCAGATTGAGTCATTGTATATCATACCACTGAAATAACTCGGCATATTTTAACAGTATATGTTATACCACTGAAATTAATTGGCATATTGTGACAGTGTAAGTCATACTACTGAAAGTACTCGGCATATTGTGACAGTGCATGTCATACCACTAAAAGTACTCTTCAGAATGCGACCGAGTATGGCATACAAATGACAGTTCTCGGCATACTAAGACAGTTTATATCATACCACTGAACGTACCCGGCCAGATGTGACAGTCTATGCAATACCTCTAAGTGTACTCGGCCAGATGTTACAGAGTATATCATACCACTGAAAGAACTCGGCAAGATGTTACAGTGTATGTCATACCACTGAAAGTACTCGGCTAGATGTCACAGTGTATGTCATTCCACTTAAAAAGTAATCGGCATATTTTGACCGAGTATATCTTACCACTGAAAGTACTCGGCAGATTATGACAGTGTATGTCATACCACTGAAAGTACTCGGCAGATTGTGATAGTGTATGTAATACCACTGAAGTTACTCAGCATATTGTGACAGTGTATATCATGCCACTAAAAGTACTCGGCAGATTGTGACAGTGTATGTCATATCACTGGTAGTACTCGGCAGATTGTGACAGTGTATGTCATACCCTTGAAAGTATTCATCATATTGTGACCGTGTATGTCATACTACTGATAGTACTCGTCATATTTTGACAGTGTAATGTGTATGTCATACCACTGACAGTTCTCGTCAGATTGAGATCGTGTATGTCATACCAAAGAAATTACTTGGCATATTGTGACAGTGTATGTTATACCACTGAAAGTAATTGGCATATTGTGACAGTGTATGTCATACTACTGAAAGTATTCAGCATGTTGTGACAATGCATGTCATACCACTGAAAGTACTCTTCAGAATGCGACCGAATATGGCATACAAATGAAGTTTCTAGGCATACTGTGAAAGTGTAGGTCATACCACTGATAGTACTCGGCCAGATGTGAAAGTCTATGTCATACCTCTAAATGTACTAGGCCAGATGTTACAGTGTATATCATACCACTGAAAGTATTCGGCATATTGTGAAAGTGTATGTCATACTACTGAAAGTACTCGGCATATTGTGACAGTATTTGTCATACCACTGATAGTACTCGGCCAGATGTGACAGTGTATGACATTCCATTTAAATATTAGTCGGCATAATGTGACCAAGTATGTCTTACCACTGATAGTACTCGGCATATTGTGACGGTGTATGCCATACCACTGATAGTACTCTGCATATTGTGACATTGTATGTCATACCACTGATAGTACTCGGCAGATTGTGACAGTGTATGTTTTACCACTGATAGTACTCGGCCGATTGTGAAAGTGCATGTATTACGAATGAAAGTACTCGTCATATTGTGACAGTGTATGTCATACCACTGATAGTACTCGGCAGATTGTGACAGTGTATGTAATACCACTGAATGTCCTCGGCATATTGTGACAATGTATGTCATACCACTGAAAGCACTCGGCAGATTGTGAGAGTGTATGTCATACCACTGAAAGTACTCGGCAGATTGTGACAGTGTATGTCATACCACTGAAAGAACTCTGTATATTGTGACAGTGTATATCATACCACCTAAAGTAATCGGCATAATGTGACTGTGTATGTCATACTACTGACAGTACTCGGCATATTATGACATTGTAATATGTTTGTCACACCACTGACAGCACTCGGCAGATTGAGCCTGTGTATGTCATACCTCTGAAATTACTTGGCATATTGTGACAATATATGTTATACCACTAAAAGTAATTGGCATATTGTGACAGTGTATGTCATACTACTGAGAGTATTCGGCATATTGTGACCGAGTATGTCTTACCACTGAAAGAACTCGGCATATTGTGACATTTTAAGTCATACCACTAAAAGTACTCGGCAGATTATGACAGTGTATGTCATACCACTGAAAGTACTTGGCATATTGTGACAGTGTATGTCATACCACTGATTGTACTCGGCAGATTGTGACAGTGTATGTTACCACTGAAAGTACTCGGCAGATTGTGACAGTGTATATCATGCCACTAAAATTACTCGGCAGATTGTGACAGTGTATGTCATACCACTGATAGTACTCGGCAGATTGTGACAGTGTATGTCATACCCTTGAAAGTATTCGTCATATTGTGACCGTGTATGTCATACTACTGATAGTACTCTTCATATTTTGACAGTGTAATGTGTATGTCATACCACTGACAGTTCTCGTCAGATTGAGATCGTGTATGCCATACCAAAGAAATTACTTGGCATATTGTGACAGTATATGTGATACCACTGAAAGTAATTGGCATATTGTGACAGTGTATGTCATACGACTGAAAGTATTCAGCATGTTGTGACAATGCATGTCATACCACTGAAAGTACTCTTCAGAATGCAACCGAGTATGGCATACAAATGAAGTTTCTAGGCATACTGTGAAAGTGTAGGTCATACCACTGATAGTACTCGGCCAGATGTGACAGTCTATGTCATACCTCTAAATGTACTAGGCCAGATGTTACAGTGTATATCATACCACTGAAAGTACTCGGCATATTGTGACAGTGTATGTCATACTACTGAAAGTACTCGGCATATTGTGACAGTATTTGTCATACCACTGATAGTACTCGGCCAGATGTGACAGTGTATGACATTCCATTTAAATATTAGTAGGCATAATGTGACCGAGTATGTCTTACCACTGATAGTACTCGGCATATTGTGACAGTGTAAGTCATACCACTGATAGTACTCTGCATATTGTGACATTGTATGTCATACCACTGATAGTACTCGGCAGATTGTGACAGTGTATGTTTTACCACTGATAGTACTCGGCCGATTGTGAAAGTGTATGTCATACCACTGATAGTACTCGGCAGATTGTGACAGTGTATGTAATACCACTGAATGTCCTCGGCATATTGTGACAATGTATGTCATACCACTGAAAGTACTCGGCAGATTGTGAGAGTGTATGTCATACCACTGAAAGAACTCGGCAGATTGTGACAGTGTATGTCATACCACTGAAAGAACTCTGTATATTGTGACAGTGTATATCATACCACCTAAAGTAATCGGCATAATGTGACTGTGTATGTCATACTACTGACAGTACTCGGCATATTATGACATTGTAATATGTTTGTCACACCACTGACAGCACTCGGCAGATTGAGCCTGTGTATGTCATACCTCTGAAATTACTTGGCATATTGTGACAATATATGTTATACCACTAAAAGTAATTGGCATATTGTGACAGTGTATGTCATACTACTGAGAGTATTCGGCATATTGTGACCGAGTATGTCTTACCACTGAAAGTACTCGGCATATTGTGACTTTTAAGTCATACCACTAAAAGTACTCGGCAGATTGTGACAGTGTATGTCATACCACTGAAAGTACTTGGCATATTGTGACAGTGTATGTCATACCACTGATTGTACTCGGCAGATTGTGACAGTGTATGTTACCACTGAAAGTACTCGGCAGATTGTGACAGTGTATATCATGCCACTAAAATTACTCGGCAGATTGTGACAGTGTATGTCATACCACTGATAGTACTCGACAGATTGTGACAGTGTATGTCATACCCTTGAAAGTATTCGTCATATTGTGACCTTGTATGTCATACTACTGATAGTACTCGTCATATTTTGACAGTGTAATGTGTATGTCATACCACTGACAGTTCTCGTCAGATTGAGATCGTGTATGTCATACCAAAGAAATTACTTGGCATATTGTGACAGTATATGTTATACCACTGAAAGTAATTGGCATATTGTGACAGTGTATGTCATACTACTGAAAGTATTCAGCATGTTGTGACAATGCATGTCATACCACTGAAAGTACTCTTCAGAATGCGACCGAGTATGGCATACAAATGAAGTTTCTAGGCATACTGTGAAAGTGTAGGTCATACCACTGATAGTACTCGGCCAGATGTGACAGTCTATGTCATACCTCTAAATGTACTAGGCCAGATGTTACAGTGTATATCATACCACTGAAAGTACTCGGCATATTGTGAAAGTGTATGTCATACTACTGAAAGTACTCGGCATATTGTGACAGTATTTGTCATACCACTGATAGTACTCGGCCAGATGTGACAGTGTATGACATTCCATTTAAATATTAGTCGGCATAATGTGACCGAGTATGTCTTACCACTGATAGTACTCGGCATATTGTGACAGTGTATGTCATACCACTGAAAGTACTCTGCATATTGTGACATTGTATGTCATACCACTGATAGTACTCGGCAGATTGTGACAGTGTATGTCATACCACTGAAAGTACTCGGCAGATTGTGACAGTGTATGCAATACCACTGAAAGTACTCGGCAGATTGTGACAGTGTATGTTTTACCACTGATAGTACTCGGCCGATTGTGAAAGTGTATGTATTACCACTGAACGTACTCGTCATATTGTGACAGTGTATATCATGCCACTGAAAGTACTCGGCAGATTGTGACAGTGTTTGTCATACCACTGATAGTACTCGGCAGATTGTGACAGTGTATATAATACCACTGAATGTCCTCGGCATATTGTGACAATGTATGTCATACCACTGAAAGCATTCGGCAGATTGTGAGAGTGTATGTCATACCACTGAAAGTACTCGGCAGATTGTGACAGTGTATGTCATACCACTGAAAGAACTCTGTATATTGTGATAGTGTATATCATACCACCTAAAGTAATCGGCATAATGTGACTGTGTATGTCATACTACTGACAGTACTCGGCATATTATGACATTGTAATATGTTTGTCATACCACTGACAGCACTCGGCAGATTGAGACTGTGTATGTCATACTTCTGAAATTACTTGGCGTATTGTGACAATATATGTTATACCACTAAAAGTAATTGGCATATTGTGAGAGTGTATGTCATACTACTGAAAGTATTCGGCATATTGTGACCGAGTATATCTTACCACTGAAAGTACTCGGCATATTGTGACAGTTTAAGTCATACCACTAAAAGTATTCGGCAGATTGTGACAGTGTATGTCATACCACTGAAAGTACTAGGCATATTGTGACAGTGTATGTCATACCACTGATAGTACTCGGCAGATTGTGACAGTGTATGTATTACCACTGAAAGTACTCGGAAGATTGTGACAGTGAATATCATGCCACTGAAAGTACTCGGCAGATTGTGACAGTGTAGGTCATACCACTGATAGTACTCGGCAGATTCTGACAGTGTATGTCATACCCTTGAAAGTATTCGTCATATTGTGACCGTGTTTGTCATACTACTGATAGTACTCGTCATATTTTGACGGTGTAATGTGTATGTCATACCACTGATAGTTCTCGTCAGATTGAGACCGTGTATGTCATACCAAAGAAATTACTTGGCATATTGTGACGGTATATGTTATACCACTGAAAGTAATTGGCATATTGTGACAGTGTATGTCATACTACTGAAAGTACTCGGCATGTTGTGACAATGCATGTCATACCACTGAAAGTACTCTTCAGAATGCGACCGAGTATGGCATACAAATGAAAGTTCTAGGCATACTGTGAAAGTGTACGTCATACCACTGATAGTACTCGGCAGATTGTGACAGTGTATCTCATACCACTGAAAGTACTTGGCATATTGTGACAGTGTATGTCATACCACTGATTGTACTCGGCAGATTGTGACAGTGTATGTCATACCACTGACAGTTCTCGTCAGATTGAGATCGTGTATGTCATACCAAAGAAATTACTTGGCATATTGTGACAGTATATGTTATACCACTGAAAGTAATTGGCATATTGTGACAGTGTATGTCATACTACTGAAAGTATTCAGCATGTTGTGACAATGCATGTCATACCACTGAAAGTACTCTTCAGAATGCGACCGAGTATGGCATACAAATGAAGTTTCTAGGCATACTGTGAAAGTGTAGGTCATACCACTGATAGTACTCGGCCAGATGTGACAGTCGATGTCATACCTCTAAATGTACTAGGCCAGGAGTTACAGTGTATATCATACCACTGAAAGTACTCGGCATATTGTGACAGTGTATGTCAAACTACTGAAAGTACTCGGCAGATTGTGACAGTGTATTTCATACCACTGAAAGTACTCGGCAGATTGTGACAGTGTATGTTATACCACTGATAGTATTCGGCCAATTGTAACAGTGTATGTATTACCACTGAAAGTACTCGGCAGATTGTGACAGTGTATTTCATACCACTGAAAGTACTCGGCAGATTGTGACAGTGTATGTTATACCACTGATAGTATTCGGCCAATTGTAACAGTGTATGTATTACCACTGAAAGTACTCGGCAGATTGTGACATTGTATATCATGCCACTGAAAGTACTTGGCAGATTGTGACAGTGTATGTCATACCACTGATAGTACTCGGCAGATTGTGACAGTGTATGTCATACCATTGAAAGTACTCGGCATATTTTGACAGTTGGTGTCATGCTACTGAAAGTACTCGGTAGATTGTGACAGTGTATGCCATACCACTGAAAATACTCGACAGAATGTGACAGTGTAATTCATACCACTGAAAGTACTCGGCATATTGTGATAGTATATGTCATACCACTGATAGTAATTGGCATACTGTGACAGTGGATGTCATACTACTGAAAGTAGTCGGCATATTGTGACAGTGTTTGTCATACCACTGATAGTAGTCGGCCAGATGTGATGTGTATGTCATTCCATTTAAACATTAGTCGGCATATTGTGATCGAGTATGTCTTACCACTGATAGTACTCGGCATATTGTGACAGTGTATGTCATACCACTGATAGTACTCGGCAGATTGTGACATTGTATGTCATACCACTGATAGCACTCGGCAGATTGTGACAATGTATATCATTCCACTGAAAGTACTCGGCAGATTGTGACAGTGTATGTCATACCACTGAAAGTACTCGGCAGATTGTGACAGTGTATGTTATACCACTGATATTACTCGGCAGATTGTGGCAGTGTATGTATTACCATTGAAAGTTACTCGGCAGATTGTGACAGTGTACGTCATAGCACTGAAAGTACTACGCAGATTATGACAGTGTATGTTATACCACTGAAAGTACTCGGCAGATTGTGACAGTCTATGTCAAACAACTGAAAGTACTATGTTGATTGTGTCAGTTTATGTTATACCACTGACATTACTCGGCAGATGGTGTCCGTGTATGTTATACCACTGAAGGTACTCGGCAGGCGACTGTGTATGTCATTCAACTGAAAGTACTGGTGTCCGTGTATGAAGTGGTGCAAATAGTTAAACATAGATTATTCTATCAATATGCAAGTAAATGAAGATACAATGTACATGATGTTAACATTTACATGTAGTTATATTATGCACTGCGTAGCATTTTTTTCCATTTACGTTAAAGAACAGTTTTAAAATGCTTTATTAAATAACTCTTGTATTATATATTTAAACAACGTGCGAGCTATTCGCGCTTCGGATTGGACGTTTCCGAACTTTCAATTAACAAATATAGTAGCATCCGAGACATCTTGACACAATGAAACTGATTAAAGTGCATCCTTAGTAACTTGGATTTCGATGCTGGTTTTGTATGTATGTGGTTTATGTATCATGTATGTGCACGAATGATGCATACATTATTGGTCCTGTAGTTGGAGTTGTATTAATGTTTGTCTATCATTGTGGGTATGGTGAACAGTAATCCGCGAGAGTTGATGCACGATAATCTCATTGAATATTGCTGCTGTCTTATTGACAATAATGTGCATCACAGCAAACCTTTGAGGAGCTCATTGCGTCCAATCATCCTACTTTAAGGCCAAACAAGCGGATTACCATTCGAGTTATCCTTCCATAAAATTATCCCCATGAAACCACTACCTAACACGCGTGGCATTGCCCAATTGTTAGGCATCGCACAAGCACAACAAGAGGGTTGTTACAAAACCAGTGCTATACCTCTTTAAGGTTTGCAAGAAATATGATTCATCTTCACAAAGTAGTGGACAAAAAAGTAATGACATGTGAAACTTCCAATGGTTTTATAAGTTACAAACTTATTTACGAAATTAAAAAAGTATTTCATGTAATGCGCATGTAACACTTTTACAATTTGATATAAATTGACACCAAAAAAACATGGCAGTGTTTACATGCATCTTATCACAACGAAAATATATTCTATGGCCTTTTATTGAATATCTGGAATGTTATACCAATATTTGCTTCAATTTTTATATAGTTTTCTTTTAGAATGTGGCCTGTAGAACAAATGTGTGAAGCACTTAAAAATCTGTTTACAAATGGTGTCAAAACTACGTCCTATTTTAACCAATACAATGAAGACAAAAAAATCAGACAAAAGAAGTAAAAGTTGTAGCATCTATATGACACAAGGATATGCACAACTCGGCACCTTACTGTGTGAAGCTGCACCTTACTGCATGTAGCTGTACTGTTTCATTCCAGCTGGACCAATAGTTACAGAGAAAATGTCTGGAATATTGTGCAAGGCCCGATTTCAAATTTATTTTTTTTTCTACATTTTTGTTCAGCTTTCATATTTTTTATAGGGCCATAACTCTATCAATAAAATGATATAATAATGATATTTTACATAAGGCATGACATATGTTACGTTAGTGAGTGTTTTGATCAACTGCTGACCAGCAATTGAATTCATATTAAAATAATAAGCATATTAAAACAAATATTTGTATTTTTAGCAATGAAATAAAACTTATCTTATTTTGTTAATTAAACATGATTTGTATAGAATAATTATATTCAAAACATCAATAGTTCTTGTATACGAATGTTTAAGTGCGATGCAGATGTTTTATGATTTAGCAAATGCTTTTTTTTTGTTTGTTTGTTTTTCTTTATAGAAGGCCACATTGTAAATATGATGTTGTTATGGTTGAACCTGTACTTATGTCATAATGTGTCTAGACCTTCTCTAGATAAAGATATTATTTTTATAATAACTATTTTATTATTATTATTATTATTATTATTATTATTATTATTATTATTATTATTATTATTATAATTATGATTATGATTATTATTATTATTATGATTATGATTATTATTATTATTACTATTATTATTATTATTATTATTATTAATATTATTATTATCTCAAGTACCCAGGCATGTGTTTATAAAAAGTTGAATTTTCTTAATACATGTAGGTTTTAAAACACTTAACAATATACGTATTAATTTCTCTTTATGTTTAATATCTGCATTAGGCTGATCAAAGATGGCGGCAACTAGGACTATCGACAGCCCAGAGTCCAAGAATTGGTTCAATCAATGGAGGGCCGTCTTCGTTACGAGGAGAGCTCTCCTGCCTTCAGTAAAGTCAAAGGCTGAACATCTGCACAATTATGTACGTAGGAAGGCATCAAGTGAGCAGACTTGTTCATCAGACCACAGTCCTATATCTGACCGGCTACCAATACCTTGTCGATATCATGAAAAACTTCGAATTGAAATCAAGACCATACACAAAAGAAAGAAACCGTCCTGGAGAAACGCTTCGACTGACACATGGCGAGACTCAGCGTTTGCTCTCGCCAAGTTATTCATGCAACCAGCAGGGTATGATGACAAATCGTCGTTTGATGAAATTGACTTCAACGGGCTGGCAGCCTTCATATATAACTGTGGGCAATTCACACCAACTGTGGAAACACTATCTGACGAGGTAATTATAGGCTTTCTCCATCAAGTTCGAAAGACAATTAAACATCAACGGCTTTGATTAAATTAAATTTGAAAGATATTTTCCGCATGAACTAAAGCTTAATCGTTCGCTTAATAATAATAATTATGTTGTTAGTTTTTCGGAATACCTTTCACACAAATACAATATGTAGCAAGTAGTGCAGGCTATCAACGAGGATTCACCTCGTAATCAAATAAAACGCATATGAAAATCTAAATTGTGTATGTTTTGTCATGCTCGGATGAGAGTAAGCATTTGGTATAATGTGTTATTATCAAACCACATTTAAATTCCAGGCTCGGAAGTACGTCAACATGATCCGGCATATGCCAGACCTTTGCTCAAGTGCTCTGACAGACCAGGCCACCACTGAGTGCATAGACAGCATGATTGCGCTGCTCAACGATCCAGATTTCCACGGCGATCCAGAGATACTAGAAGCGAAGAAACAGCTGGATGAGGTAAAGGAAAATAATAAAAACTGCATGATAGATAGGAAGTCAGAACGATATTGACAGAGAGATATATGATAGACAGTTGAAGACAAAAGCGACAGAGAGAAATAAGTATGACAGACGGATAGAATAGTTACAGAGAAACTAAAATATAGATAGATATATAAAACAACGCAGATATACGATGACATATGACATACATAAATAGGGTAAACTGATGAAAACTATATCGACAAAAATAAATAAGTAAAATGGACCAACTGAAGACCTATTTAAGTAAAATAATTTATACGGATCATAGCGACCGCGATACATATATTATTAAAGTAGACGGATGGACACAATTTGGTCAAGAGAAGAAAGGTGGACAGGTCGATGGAATAGTAACGGAAATGCATTTTATAATTGACGAACGGACACAATTGTGTCACCAAATATAAAAAGATAGACTAGGACGGAATAGCGAATGAGATTTATTTTAAGACGGATTAAATAGCGACAAGTATAAAAATATTTGACAAAAAAATAAATGGTGACGGAGAGGAAGGACATATTTTAAAAAGCAACAAAGTAAAAGTATGTACAGACGGAAAAAATAGTGATATATATACTAAATAGATAATTAGAAAGTATACGACACTTGGGTTCGCTAACTACTTTTTTTCAAGTCAACAGTTTATTGAGTATTTAAAGGCCACTGGCCCAAAATACATAACATACAAGACATGCATGAGTTGTGTCAGGGTAATAAATCGATACAAGCAAAGTGTAACTAAAATATGATATTTTATTCTACTCTTTTTAAGAATATGCAAGGCCAAAAAACACCGTATGTTTAATTTCCGAACAAACAAACGTAGCTTTTTCATTACATTATATGCCATATTCCAAACTAACTGGGGATTATTACAAAATTCAGTTTCTAACTGAAAATACATATATGTTACGAAAAATGCATGTAAAAGCATTTAAAATAAGAACATATTTTTGCTTTCGCTGCTTATAAGTTAAGGCGAAAATTCTGACAATCAGACAGATAGACAAACGGACATAACATTGACATACGAAGGCTGGCAGATAAATCTTGATCTATATTGTCCTAGACACATTTTTAAAGATTGCTTTGCTTTTAATAAACATGTCACAACTAGAGCACGATGTTGGTGCAACTAACCCAAAACCTGGGGTGCTAATGTCGGAATTTGTTACAAGCTGATCCTTGATTTATTTTATCACTTCTTTTTTTTCGAAATCGGAACATATGTAACATCAACGTATTAACGGTGTTTCATCATGTAAATCGCATACAATGCCCATTTTGTTTGCTATGAGCTACCGATATCAATTTTATATCTTCACAGTAGACTAAGGAGTGAAAATATTAACTTTAATAATCCATTGTAGTAACCCCCCTTGATTAAAACTAAGCACGTCACTTTTGAATCAGAAAATGTTGCCAAAAATAAATATTTTGAAATTTCCTGTTCTTGGAACTTTTTCTTGAACTTTGAAGCTGTATGTTCCAATATTTGCATTCAAACAAAAAATATTACAGAAAAAAAATCAACTGGTCGAACATAAATATGATGTAATATGATCGTTCAAATATCTTTTTGATCTGTTTGTCGTTATAAAACGTGATACAAACTTCCCGGAAAATTCACATAACACTAAGCACTATTACTGATGTTAATATTTACCCAACTCACGCCTAAAAGGTGTCGACAACCTAGCGTGGTCTTCACTCTTTACCTGGAAAGAGACATGTTTTTTAGCGTATCAGACTGGTCTCTGACAGTGAAGGATGACTGAATACATATGTATCATAACACAAACTCTTAATCTAAGAAAACACGTATTTAATGATTACCTGTAAGTGTTTGACTAACATGTCCGACCTTTCAAATTTTCATTAAATAAGTTTCGGCGTAACAATAAGGTCATTTATTAATGCCCTGTTTTATTTAAAGTACAAACAAGTCATTCTTTGGTATGGAATGGTGAAATTACATTTTAGAGGATGTAGATATATTAATGTTCTTTTTCATCAAATAATCATAAAATGTTAGTCTCGACCTCATCGCATTGTTCCTTTAAACATGAACAAATGGCATGAACTGATTTCAAAAAATTGATACTGATATACAATTTATAGCATGTGGATCATTATTGGTAAGGTAATGATTAATAACCGCGAATTATGAAAATGATTGAATTTGGTGCAACATCATTGATATTTTACTGAGGTTAACCATTGTGCATCTGACAATTCTACTCTAGTACGTAAAACACTTGAAGTAGCAAAACACTGTGTTTCCGATAAATGCTTTTTCATCGGACCATATAATTTCCAACGGGTGAGCCTCTTCTTTTAGGGTTAATTGTATTTCACATAATAAGAGCCATCGCATTAATTTCTTACCCATCCGTCTTAAGGCGCCTTCCATCTCCGCTGTTGAAGATGCTATGAAGGTTATATATTCTAAATTATATATTGTGCGGCATCGTTTTACATATGGTGCAAGGCACAAACAAGTTAACATATGGCGCATATAATCTACATATGGTGCACAAGCAAGTTTACATATGGTGCATATTATTTACATATGGTGCATGGCACAAACCATTTTTCATATGGTGCATATTATTTACATATGGTGCATGGCACAAACCATTTTTCATATGGAGCATATTATTTACATATGGTGCATGGCACAAACCATTTTTCATATGGTGCATATTATTTACATATGGTGCATGGCACAAACCATTTTTCAAATGGTACATATTATTTACATATGGTGCATGGCACAAACAAGTTTACGTATGGTGCATGTTACAACAAAGTTAAGATATTCAAAAACACACACATCCAACCCATTGTTTCTCAGGTGACCATATAACTGTGTCCGCAGGAAAAGTCGTTGTAACTAATGTAACCAATGTAACCACGAAACCAAGTTTTCAAAAAAGGAAAACATGCTTTTTCAAATATTGGAGTAACTCATTGTCATTAATGTAACCGCATAAATTAGATGCCGACTTTTAAACTAGATTTTGACGTCTAATCATATCTAATTTTAACTGACGTTACCAATATAACCGCGAAACCCGATGATATTCCACAGAAGAATAAAACATTTTAAGATGTTCAAAAACTTACTTGTAACCTATTAATATTTGTAACTTCATAATTCTGAGGGTTTTCCTATATCCAAATCATTACACATTGGTAAACTATGGGGTATCCTGTCGAACATTCTCAAAAAAAGCGGGCTTCTATGCCTGTTACATGGTGTTACGAACGTAAGACATACAATCCTATGAAAAAAACATCCAATGACTTTTTTGACAAGGTGTTCAAAACATTCCACATAATTTTGACAGGGTAAACAAAACATCACATACAGGTTTGAAAAGCGAAATTCACAAATCCTGCAAACTTTATTTGTTCTAAAACTGACCTTTTACATTTCATCAGACGAATCTTAATTTTGTTAACACCCTTTACACATTGTTACGTGTAACAATCGCAGAAACCATCACAAATCGAACGTGTGTGGGGTTTTTTCAAGATAATTTCACCCTGTTTCACCGTAGCACAATAGTGGGTATAACTGGGTTTGACATGTTAAAATACTCTAAATATTAGTCTTCTACGCTTGTTACAGGATGTGTCATGGTGTTAAACCCTTGTTAAATTTAGGTTACATCAGTTACAGTACAAAAGAAAAAAGTAGATTTTCCAGAGTATTACACCATGCAAGGGGGTGTAACAGGGTGTTACATGTTGCTAAAACTCAAAATATAGGGCTTCTTGGCTTGTTACAACATTTTATATCCATTCAAAAGAAAAACGTCGCGATCAAATAAAATGTTGTTATACCCTTGTACGCTTGCTACGAGTAGCAATTGCAAGTCAGCACAAAATCGGACGTTTTTTTTATTTTTTACACCCTGTTACAATATAGAATTTAACAGGGTAATACATGTCGATTTACAATTCGGAGATCTATGCGTGTTACCGTGCGCTACACTCTTGTTATCTTGATGTCAATGAGTTACAGCGGAAAATAAATTGAATAGTGCTAAATTAGTGCTAAGTTACATCCTGTCAGCAAATCATATGCATGTTATAGGGAGCAATACCTAACACAACCTAGTTACCTTTTTGTTACTTCTAGCACCGTAGGCAAGAAAATGTCCACTTTGTGTTTCGCCCTGTTCCGCATGAGCTATAAATTCCCAAAATCCACACATCGGAATCGTATGAATGTATCAGTTCGTTACACATTGTAACATTAACTTTACATGACTTGTGCTATATATGCCGAAAAAACATCGCCATTTTTTTTTTTGAAAGAACGTATGTGTGTGCGTGTGCTGTGTGTGTGTTCGTGTGTGTGTGTGTGTGTGTGTGTGTGTGTGTGACTTATAGTATACTTTATTTTACTTTCAGTTAAAGACACAATTTGAAAATCCCAACTCGGACTTGTTGAAACATATCATCGAGGATAGCGCAATCAGAGGCATCCAAGAAATTACGAAACTTGCTTCTGCTAAAGAAGGCGAATGTATCGAACAAGCAAGTGCGATAAAGGAAGACATTAAGAAACTCGGCGATGTCTTAATGTCCAGCTTACAGGAACGAGGTGAAAGCGCCATGAACGAGCTGAAGAAAACTTTTGAAAATGCTCTTGCACAATTGGATTCTTGCATGAACGATGCCAAGAATATTCTAATTGAGACAACCGAAGAAGGCATATGTAAACTTGAAGAAACCACTTTCGATGGAAAACGGAAACTTGATATAACGACGTGTAGAGGAAAACAAACACTTGAAGATTCAACTGTGACGGGACAGAATGAAATACTTGAAACGACAATGGTCGGAATACGGGAACTTGATATAACGACTTGCAGAGGAAAACAAACACTTGAAGATTCAGCTGTGACAGGACGGGATGAAATACTTGAAACGACTTTGGTCGGAAAACGGAAACTCGCTGAACTCTGTGAAAGTGGAACAAGACAAGTTGAGGATGCAACTGCGGATGGTAGAAACGAAATATTAGAAACGACATTGTGCGGAAAAGAAGAGCTTAAAGACATCGTTGAGAGCGGTAAAAACGAACTGAGCGAATTTATTAGCTGTAAAAGACGAACGATCACTAATGAAGACAAAAAACACAGGCAGTCCAAATTAACGAAAGACAAGTCAGGTAGGACCTTTGAAACTAGCAATCTCTAAAGATGCTTTAAGCAATTGAATGGCATTAAATCGAATTCGAATCAAATTCATAGGGGATATTATAACAAAGACGTTATATATCAAGCTCGTTGGAGTTCGGTATGAAAAGTAATCATGTTTATACACCGAGCGATACTGAAACTGGTCGTCATAAAAACGTGTAATCATAGTCTTATACTTTTTAATATATTCCCCATCCTTAGCTCCAAGTTTTATTACACTGAATGAAGTCAGTCAGCATTAAGATTGATTAAAAAATAATAGCATCAATAAATCAAATGCTTGCAATTTTTTCTTAGATCATGCCAAAAAAATATGCGAAACGAAATATCCTGTAACAATGGTCACTTCACATAGTTGGTAAAGATGCACTCTTGCTCGCAAATAATATTTTGCACAAGTAATACAAATGCTTTAATATACCAAAAGGATGGATAATTGTCGAAAACAATGGTTCTTATGAAGCATACCGAGTTTAATTTGGAGGAAAGGTGCAGCTGGAAACAAAGTTTTTCTACCTTATAAGATGAAAGGAGATCACAGTAAATCTTTTCACACCCACCATCATTTAATACATTTGCGTTTCTAGCTATTAAACTTGAACGCGACCCTGAGCGCTTTTTTAGTTTATGTCTGAAAAATGGTATACAAATAAAACAGCATATGCACAATTAGGGACTGTTATTACCTTATCAATATTCGAAACAGTTTTGAAACAACGAGTCTTGAAAATAAAACACTGACGTCAATATTGAAATGTCTGTGATTGTTTTGCGTTCCAACTACAATTATCGATATTTTCACCAATTCTTCGTTTACCGCAAGAAGTTTCAATCTCAAGCGCATCTTTTAAAAACGTTCACGGACATGTATTTTTCTTTCTTTTGTTTTATGTATTTTATTTTTAAATGCGTCTAAAACGTCAATTTTTGCGGGGGAAAACGGCGTCGTGTTTCGCTTCAAAAAAGTGTGCCATTCTATTTGTTTTTTCTAAAAATTGTTCGTTTAATTTTTGATTTTTTTTTAAATATCTTTAAAAAAAAAACGTTTTATTACAAATCCCCTGATATCAAGAAAAGTGCTCTTAACCGACTTTGTTTTTAGCGCAATATCAAATAATCTAACCACTTTACCGTTTCTTATTGAATAAGTATTGTATTAAAGCGTTTAGCATGTCGCTAATCGAACTATTGTTTATGTTAATTAAATGATAAGATTAGAAACTCTGATAATCGACAGTAATCTGCATTGTAATACATGTACAAAAACGGATCCAAGCGGTGGAAGACCCGCCCCCCCCCCCCTTTAAAATCGTCCAAGTGTACTGTTTATGTCAGTATCGGAGAAAAATGAATAAAATACGCTTAAATGCACCATTACGGACTAGAAAGTTTTACAATGTTCGTTGAGGTTTACACCCCCCCCCCCTCCACCCTTCTCCCCCGTCAACATTTATTTCAGTTTTTTGAGGGAGCGGCGAATGTCAAAAGATTGACCACTGAATAATACCCCCTTTAACGGCAAGTCCTGGATCCTCACCTTATAAGTACCTTGCATGCGAATATAGACGTCAGTTTTATAAGTTAGGTGTAGCCATTCGGTTATCGTTGTATGAAATAACATATAGAATTAAAAAAAAATCAATTAAGTATAATCATATCATTGACTTGGTTTGGTGTTGAATATAACCCTTGATCAACTTTTAAAGAGGGTCAGTTGTCAGTATAAGCACATCTCGTTAATGGTTGTTATAGTTCACACACATGCACTCACATGCACTCAAGCACGTAAAACACGCACAATAAGATAAAAGACATATTCCAAAATGGTCAAAATGATTATCCTAAAGTAGTATTAGTGCAGTAAAAAAGGTTGTTGTCACGCATACCTTGTTATGGTATTTTCCTGATATTATCCCGTACTGAAACACTCTTACGCCTACACGCAAGTTCATGAAACATCTTTCAGCGATATATTCAGTCTGTCTGCCTTTTAGTGTACCTGCGTGTTTGTACGTGAGTTATAACAGCCATAAACAAAATGCGCTCATAGAAACTATTTAATGTGAAGAAAATAATATTAATTATTAATTTAACAAAATTAAACAATAACTATAACATATAATTTAACAGTGGTTTATACAAAGTAAACTCTCTAAAGTTTCTATTTGTGGGTTCGATCCCCACTAGGGGTACATTCTCATGGCCTCTAAAAAGGGACACCAAGATTGGTATCTACCCAGGAAACGGACTAGAGTGTGATTCTATAACCCATCAGCTTTCGTCAAAATTGAGCTTATTAAATGAATTAGTATTCACTAAATAAAGGTTTCTAACATGACCATCTTATTAACATAAACAACATTTCGATTAACACCATGCTAAACGTTTAAATACAATACCTATTGAATAAGGAACCGGTATAGGGGTTAGATTATTTGATATTGCGCAAAAACGAAGTCAATAGAGTACATCTATCATGATATCAGGCGATTTGCAATAAAAATTTGCATCAATATATTTTTTTAAAAATCAAAAATTTAAGAATGGCACACTTTTTTTCACCGAAACACAAGGGCGTTTTTCCCGCAAAATTCGACGTTTTGGACGCATTTAAAATAAAATTCGTAAAACAAGAGAATGAAAAATATATGTCCAAATACGTTTTCACAAGACGCACTTGAGATTGAAATTTCATAGCGGTAAACCAAGAATTGATGAAATAGCAAATATGAAAATATTTTCTCCTGTAAACATATATTGAAACTAGCAAAACGCCTTCGTAACCGTTTGTTTCAATTTAAAGAATTTTATTCATTAGTCCATTATTTAAGCAAAGGTTATCAATTCTTTGAAAAACCTCTACCGAACGAAATACCTTTGCGCTCAATGGTTAGCATTTTATGCACGCTCATGTTTATGCCTTATAGTCCAAGAAAAATAAAAAAATGAATCGGGAAAAAATGCACCGAAATGGTTTTCAAATTGATGGATTTGGGTCATATCTGGCATCACATTTACTATTCTAAATGTATATAATAATCACAAGGTGCAAAATGGGACTTTTGGGGGTAATGTGTTGGAACAAATAAATAATAGACCGTATTTTGTGAAATACAATTTTTGAGGTGAAATGTTTAAAAAAATAAATGAAAATTAGATTTTCAGGAATTTGCCAATAACTTTGTCAAATCTTGCAAGAAAATTACCAGAATTACTGTTCTTGATAGGTATTGTAGTCCAGTAAAATTTACCTGAAGTAAAGAAACACTATTTTTGTTAAATATGATTTTTAGGGTAAAATGTTTACAAAATAATTGAAAATGAGAATTTCTGGAATTTGCAAATAACTGTCAAATTTTGCAATAAAATTACCAGAATTACTGTATTCTAGGTATCATATTATAGTGTTATATAGTACTTTAAGTATAAAAAAAACTACGTAATTTTGTGAAATGTGATTTCTTAAAATATACATGAAATGATCAACTATTATGACACATATCTGTAGTGTGGTGATACTTATCTGATGTATGTGGTGAATTATAAAATATATGATACATATATAAGCATAAAGCAGATGTGTTTCATCATATTTGATATTTAAAGTATCTAGATAAATAAATACCATTAATGGGTTGGGTTACTACAGTTGGTATGCGTCGTGCATTACGTTCCTGCTCATATCTTAAATATCAGGGTCAACGCTGCATCTAATCATGAATATCATAGCAATATTTTTTTTTCATTTATTTTAATATTTAAACATATTTCAATAAGAAAATCTACGAACTTTGTCAGCTGCATTTTAATGTATGTGGCATATACAATTCGTGCTATTACCTGAAAGGTCAATGTCACGGGACTTTGTAGTAATGATAAGTGTCATAGCCATAGCTTAAATACTTATGAAAAATCACAGAATTATTCCTTTTCCATTTGTTCTTAATAAGATTTGTACTGTTATCACAAATACCAAGGTCACATTTGGAATAAGATATTGCACAATATGGATTTCTAAGCATTAAATTGCATTTCAGAAACACTTTAAACAGTCTTCTCACAGATTTATAGAGAACAGTTTTAAGGCTGTTGTTAAGAAATATTGAATTTTCATGAAATCCCTTGCTCAACATCTATTTTTATGCAATTGTATATTAATGGTGGTCCGTCCGACAAGATTTGTCTATGTCCGTATTTGTTGTCTATGTTGTCAATTATCTTCTATACTGAGTAATATAAATTAGCAACGTTGCTTTAACTTTTGATTTCCTACTAACAACACAACAACATCAAATACAAACAACCTTGCTGAGTATTACTTCTACAGTTTGAAACACCTTAAACGATATATGATAAATTTCCAGATTTACAGAAACAGTTACTAAACCATTACCAAGCAACTTCTGCTGTCAGAATGAACGTACGACTGGACATTGATGCAGCTGTAGAAGACATTTATGAAAAGCCAAAACTGATATTGAAGAACAAGAAAGACAAAGATGGTAAAATAATAGATAAAGAATTATCAGAATTGAATGAGATTTTCCTGAGTGACAATGACACGATGGTTAAATCGATATTCATTCAAGGCGAGGCCGGCACAGGGAAAACCGCATTATGTAAAAAGATTGTCCATGACTGGTGCAAACTGAAAAATGGCGGAAATGAGGAGACAAAGAAAGACAACCCGTTAAGCCAGTTCGAGTTCTTGTTCTACATGCGTCTCCGAGAGGTTCATGATGAATGCACAATCAAAGAAATGATAACACAGAATTTGATTAAACGTATTGGTTCAGATTATCAAGATTCTGAAACACTATTAGCAGAGAATTTGAAATCAGAGTGCTGTCTTCTCCTGCTTGATGGTTTAGACGAGTGGAAACATTGCAGCAAATGTAAACTTGATGAACGCATTCCTCATGTCGAAACAAGTTGGATGTATTGCACAACATTGATCACAACACGACCATACAAACTAGCGGAGCTGAAAATAAGCCGAGCACAGCTTGGAAACCATGTGCAGTTGGAGGGCGTTCAGTCACCTAAGAATCTTGTTAAAAGAATAATTAAGGAGTTGAAAAAATATACATCAAAGCATTGCGCAGATACTTGCGTTGAAGACCTTAAAGAGAAAGGACTGTGGCATTTCAGGGATAATCCAATCGTGCTTGTTCATATTGTTTGGCTCTGGTTCAAAAACAAGCTACAGGTAAACATGTCTCATTCTAAAGTTTACGGTAAAATGATAAAGGAGCGGTGGTATGAAATGTGCGACAAGATCAACAACGAATATCAAGAGGGCAACAAACTTCCAAACGAATTCCTGGATTATTTGAGTGAACTAGCTTTCAATAAGCTGTTTTCAACAAATGAAGATGACTCGATTGTTTTTCGTATTAAAAACATCCCGTTGGAGAGTGAGAATTACCAGAGGTCTCTTGATTCTGGCATCTTGTCATGCAGTAAAGAAATAGGTGAAAGATCAGCGTCTTATCACTTTTTGCACAAAACGTTTCAAGAGTACTTTTCAGCATTGTATTTAGCGAATTGTGGAACAGATTTGCCAACACATTGTCAACACATTCAGAAAGTGTATACACTTCACAGGGGAGAAAGTGTACTCAGCTTGTCCAAGCTATTCCTGTTTCTATGCGGTCTGAATATAAAAGCTGCTGAAGTGTTTTCGAAGACATTAAATACGATATTTACTGCACACTGTGAAAGAGACGGTTATTCAGACAAGGAAGCACAGTCATTCCAGGACATGATACTGCGAGGCTACACTGAAGCGGAGATGACTGGGAACACAGCAGCAGACTTCTGCCTACAACATGTCAAATTAGTTAAACCGCGACGATGGAATTCTGAAAAAGAGCAAGAAATGATAAGAAAACAAAACCAAAAGTTGAAAGAATTCTTGGAGAAAGATGGGAGAATATCCAATCTTTCGTCATTATATATAGATGAAGAACATGAAAGCTATTCTGTGTTTCAAAACAAGGAAGATTCAACTGTTTTAGATTTCGAGACTTGCAATAATCTAAAATTTGTTTTTCTAGTCGAAGTTCCCTATGAAGATATCAACAAATTGAATTTGATTGGATTAGTCGAATGCAAGATAGAATTCAGTGACTACAAACCAGCAAAAAAACTGATACCCTCATTTCTGTCCTCAGATTTAACATATTTGAAAACACTCAAATTGTACAACTTAGGGTGGGAATGTCAAGCTGTTGAAATTTTCTCAAAACTTCAGTGTATTGAAAAACTAGGAGTAACATGGAGGGAAAGTTCACCAAATGATTCACAATTCGACCTTGAGCGCCTTCGACACCTAGAGCACCTGAACCAGCTTTCCTTACGGAAACTTGCTTCTTCCGACGTTGTTAATCTACATATGCTTAATCTTCGCAAGTTAAAAGTCGACTTTGAAACACAAAAAAGAGCACCACGGTTGATGGCGGCGTTATTAGCACAAGGCGACGATTCACTCAGATCAAATTTGGTAAGTGCTACTGTAGAGTTTAAACTTATTTCCAACCATTAAATCCAGCTTTCCTGTGTATGAAATACAAAATTTAAGTATAGCAACCGAAAAACCAGTCCACAAACACTACTTTAAATGGACACAGCGAGCACTATGTAAGGGTGAAAGGCCGAAAACTCTCCATTATATCAGTGAAAGAACATGCCGAGGCACGCAGTGCCAAACTTATTTGTTTAAAATAGGCAGTTTGAGGCGTTTCACCTACTTAAAACATGCAGACAACACGGTCCAAATCATGATTTTCATGGCGCTATTGTCAACTTATTGGACACTGTCACAACATTTGAAAAGAAACCAATCATGCAAATCTTTTAGGCAAACCAAAATAATTTTGCGCTTATTTACGTGTACATATAAATTGTAAATATATTTGTTTGTTATTATTTTAAATAATGATTTAAGAGTACAGCCTATATTTACAGCCAATGAAATTTTAAAAAGGCAACCATTTAATACAAGGTTTTTGAGGCTTTATCATTAATAATTTCAACTTTGGCCTGTGGGCAAAGATCCGCTCATTGCCACTCACCCGATACACAATACCTGCATCAGGGTTTGCGTTGACAATGTGTCAGCCAATGAGGTTGTATTTTAAGTCAGTAATATGACCTAAATTAAAATCTTATGATAAAAAAGGGTTCGTTCGCTACGCTCTCTCCGGCCAGTCTTAATCATTAAGATTTTAAAACTGATGTTCTACCGACCTACTTTATCTACATCTATCCGTAGTCAGATTGCTATTCATGTCGCTATTAATAACGGCCCGTTATCGATTAAAAATCAATTAAATGTCCGCCTCATTTTCGCAACACGGCCTTACATCAATTGAACATCGGTTTAAAACAACAACAGACATCAAAATAAAGTTGAACTGATGTGATTTATCGACATCTGTCCAAACTCAAAGTATTGTCGCTTTCACTATCAGTGCAGTGCAGTGTTGGTATATATTTTCATAAAACATAAAATAAAAACAGTTAAGCACGTAATGACTAAGCAGTATACAAAAACACCAGCCTACTGCTGTCGACGTAATTTTGAGCTATTACACGAAAATACAATGTTGTTCAATTTATGTATATTATTATAATATAGAATAAATGTATTTCAGCCCAAGAATTAAGCAGTGCATTTATCGATAAAATCTTGTTTTTATTTAATTACACAGAATAGGCCGCATGATAGGATCGCAATCATGTTTTAACTGCATTTTCGGTAATACCTGATGCAACTAAACTGCATTCAAAACGCATAATGGTTCAAACCAAGTGTTTATTTGTTAATATAAATCTAGATATATCGTTTAAAAATTAGCGATAACGTTAACTAGTTTGACGAAGAAGAAGGCTTTTTAAAGAAGTTTTACACACAAAAAAATTTGAAATAGTTAAAGAAGAATCATGATCAAATTAATATAATACAAAGACCTGTGTATACATGTATGTTTGTTAGCGATTACACAGTTCTAAGCTAAGCAATCAGAATTCGACGATTTGCTAGGAAGCGATATGTTAAACATTGGACGATTGTTTATTTGAAGAACCGCTAAACTTAATCAATGTTCTTATTAATATGGTTCAATATGGGCTTAATATTTAAAAACAATGTAAATAGAAGACATATTTTAGTTCAAACCCGATTCTTTCCGTCAATATTTTGCATTTATGGGTTCTATCCGGCGTTGTTGCGGATGAATTCTACTACATCGTGACAAAGGTGGATACAACTCAGCAAACTTTTATTTTTTACAGTTATCTGATGAGGTTTTAAAATGTGTCTTTATTTTAAAGAATTCGTAACTCCTAATTAAGATGCGTAGTTTTACGATCGTTTCAAAATAAACAAAACAATATCTTAGGAGTAATCAATCATATCGACATATTATACGTTTCATCTGAAAAGGCCATGTTTCAAGTTAAAGTAAATATTTTTTAATCTTGGTTTATCTGAGAATTACTTTTTTAATTAGACAACGGACTCTAGCCACGGTGGTCATCGGATTCTACTGGCATTTGTGCTTTGAATAATATTGTTTTAGAGTCTTTAACTACGTTGATGATAGTTGCCATGATAATCATGTTATATTTGGGTTCACTCACTTAATTTAAGGTTGACTCTTAATTAGGCTCAACAACAATGTGTGTTTGGAGTAACGGTCTCACTTTTTGATATTAAAGTCCTCTGCAACTATAAGCGTTTTAACAGAGGTTAAAGTTCAAACATTTCTAGCTCTCAGAAACTCGGGTTGCCCTACACACAGAAATGTTTTGTTACCCTAAGACTTATTATTATAAAAAGCATTTTTTAGGTAAGTTAATTATCAATGCACATAACATTCATAAACAAAAGAGATAAGTTTGAATCATGCGAGAGTATTAGATGATCTACAGTTTGCAGCCAACAGAGTATTGCAATGTAGAAATTGTCAAATTCATAAAAGATAAAATAAATTCAAATTCTTCATTACAAAAACAGTGATTCTGCACACCATTTTTTAAAAATTAAAATAGAAGTTTCAATCGTAAAAATGAAAATCACACTTTCCATATCATTGATCATTTATTTAAACAATGCATTTAGGTACCGTATTTTCACACATACAATTATGAATTACATATTACGCATGTCTCACATCTGTGAACAACAGTTGTTGACCCCCCACCCCACCAACACTCAAAGCAAAAACGATTAAGTCACATGTTGAAAGAAAAGAAAAAAAATACATTTGTAGGAATATTTTTCATACGAATACGTCTCAATTACAATAGTCAAGGTCACAGTGGGTAAAAATGGCAAATTCTTTAGCACTTTAATTTTGATAACCTTTCGACCCTGATACGTCATATGTATAGTAGAAGTACCATGTTGCTTAAAAGGCTCACCGGTTGAAAGGCAAGGTCAAAGGGGGTCATAAACATATTATCCTTTAACATTAAACATCTTGATATCTGTTTGACGTAAAACATAATGGTTTTCTATGCATATACGATCATGTTTGATTTAGTAACTATAGGATTGCTCGATTCCGTTCGTCTGCCCGACGAAGTCTATGTCCGGTCAATTTCTTTATGATAACTAAATCAATTTTAAGAAGCTAGCCATAAGAGTTAACCGCATACAATATGTGGCATTCAAGATCCAGAGCTATGTTTCAACGGCAGGGTCACAATGCACTTTTGGTCATTTTCTTTACGGGTGTAAAGTGATGGTGTCGTTTGTGTTGACTCATAATTTCTAAGATGATAACCGGTGTTTAGTTTCCTTATGGGTACGCATGTCTCATTTTTCAGCCTCGCCGACTAAAAGGTCATGGTCACCATTCAAGGTAACAGGATTGTGTGTCTGCCTCAAACAAATCCTAAACCCTTTAAAGCATTTTCTTCAAACTTCAGTCAAATGTGCAGAAAATCAAGACGAAATGCAGAAACAATTTTCCGCACTATTTCATGGGCAAAATCACCATTTAAGAACAGATGCCAATGGTTAAAGCTGATAATTCTGTTAAGTTTGGTCAAAGTTGACCCAATAATAACTATTATCAAATAAAGTTATTTAGTTTCTCAATTTAATAATAAGATAACCTATGGACAACTTGGCCTAGGTGTACAGTCTTGGTGGCAGGTTCATAGCAAAACCCGACGTTCAGACGACGTTGGACATTGTTCAAATCGTCGCCTACCATTATTTAACTTAAGGTTAACGTCGGAGCCTCGCCTTTTACGGATGAATATAAATATGTCATGTGTTTCCGGTCAAGATAGAAAAATCAGACGGAAGGGCACCTGCGTTGCCATGTAACGAGGCTTGCCGAATTACCCGCTACACAGCGTGCCTGAGGCTCGGGTTTCTCTATCCGGACCGGACACACATGATTGATATTTTCAAGCATACCTTAAATTTCTTTTTTTGATGAAAAAAATAACACAGAAAACCGAATATTTGTACATATTTCATCAAAAAGCGCGTGCTATGATGTTAACCAACGGCATGACGCGCAGTATTTTATATTCACTGCATACATTAAGAAGTTCCTTTCATTTAACATACTTTAAGGGTTATTTTGTGTTGTTTAAGCTATGTTTTGTGTTAATGAAATGTTTATTGAATTCATCATTGAAATATCATAATAATTTGTAGATAAAGTGAAAAATAAAAAGTATTGCGTCTCAGCGCGTTACTCGGAATGCTAGAAATAGATGTCCGACGTCATATCAACGTTGGACTTGGTTCAGACACGACGTTATCGTATAAATATATAGAGGATTATTGTTTGTTTCAGTTCTAGATTGTAATATACTCGAGTGAGCACCAAAAAGTATATTTCAAGAGTGGCGTAGCAACGAGTGAACTTTCACGTTTGGTGTTCACGGATGAAATACACAACGATAGTACATTAAAACAAACACTTAACCACTATATGAACACGGATGAAATAGAGGATATTTTTTGTTTCAGTGCAAGATCGTAGTATATTTCACCGAGTGGGCATCAAAAGGAATATCATCATTATATGAAATATTCACTTATGGTGTTTACGAGGTGAAACATATTGCTATCTGACACTGAAAAAAACTTTCTTTTTATTATATGCATAAAATTGGAGTTACACGTCATATAATATACTTTTTTAACGTAACGTTATTTCGGAAATGACGTCATTGAAATTGTGTCCCATCCTTGTGTGCGCTGAAGTTTGAATTGGATCTGAGAGCGTGCTAAAATTTCAAAAGAGTAAACAATATTGTTTGAAACAGTCAAATATTAATTTTTTTTCATTGATACATCTCTTTAAACCACCGGAAAACATACAATAAATTGTTTTATTACGTCCCGTAAAATACTTATACAATAAATGCAAAAATATCTTAAGTCTTACGATAACTTTTAAAAGCATTACATTAATTTATGTCCAAGTAGCATGTTAATGTACAATTAAAGTTACTCGATAATTTAAGGTATTGGAATTTGATTATAAATCAAACCAAATTGCATTTTCAACGTTGAAATATTATATAATACTGTCATTTTGTTTTGAATTGTTTTAGACTCGCGTTGGGTATTCAATATATTTTTTATTATGATCCTACCCTGACATTGAGACATTACGTCTTATACTCTTTCAAATCGATCTATAATCCAACGTTGTTTTAATGTTGGGGTCCTTAGGTTGCACAACGTCCTCCCAACATGAATGTTTACTTGGTTTCAGCTTTCCGTTCCATATCTTCTACCACTCAAAGAATGTCCTTGGAACTTGGATCAAATTTATATCTTATTGCGACAACATCCAAAACCCATGTTCTATGGTTAAAGCTGCACTCTCACAGATTGACCGTTTTGAAATATATTTTTTAAATGTTTTTTCTTTGATTGAGCCCATTTTTGCATGAATGTATAAAAACATGATGATGAAATCGTGGAGTAAAATTTGTAAAACCTTGATTTTGAAATCGTGAATTTAAATTGCGTTTATGATCATGGCATTATCCAAAAAGATATTTCTAAATTATTTTCATTAGTCTGCGTTGAAAGCCTTATAAAATACGATGACTTAGCTAATCTTCAGTAATATGTATAAAGCATACCGCTGCATAAGGTTTTACCTATGTACTGTTATTAATAGATAATTGACAAAACAGATGCATGTCATCTATTAAAAGACATTGTTACAGAGCTTACATAGAGAAGTGTACCCCTAACCCTATCCCCCTAAGTAGAGGAGCATCTCTATATTTAGAGGTACCGGTCCTAATAATGAGGTTCACCTCTTAATTTGAGGTAAACAAAAACATTTTCAATTTAAACCTAAAAGATAAAGACGCACCTCTAAATAAGGAAGTACACCTCTATTTTGTAGTTTAAAAGATGAGAAACCTTTGTTTTTAGAACTGCATTTCTATGTATAGAGGTGCACCTCTTAATTAGATAGAGGTGTGTCTTTTAATTTAGGATACACTTGTAAACTGGTATTAACTCAAAAATACGGCAGCCGTAGGCTTAAATTTATAAACTAGCGATATACGAAATTTGAGAAACTCGTTGGTACTTACAGGTGGTGAAAAAGGGTAGTATGAATATGTCACAACACTTATTCGTACAAATTTGTCCACGTGTGAAGAATTCGTACGAATATGTCACAGGTCCGTATAAATTATGTGAAAATTACGGTTCAACATGCGTTAGTTCCTAAAGCATATACTAACAAAATCCATACAGTGGACATAAACATTTTCGTAGAATCAATTAAACAAGCAAAACAAATAAGTTAAAGTAACTCGCATTGTTTGTAAATTGCCTTTTTTATTATGAAATAAAGTGTGGCAAATCATAAGGCGTGTTTAAAAAAAAATACCAAAAGCAAGAACCCTTAAGCAAATGTTGATATTTACTCAAATATCGTCTTTGAAGACCACACATTTCAATTGCGTTAAAAATTCATTACGACTGTGCTGTTGCGTGATTGGTTGATTGATATTATCACATGATGTTATCAATGTATCCTTAATAGGTCAACATATCCACCGATTTGTTACTGTTCCGGTGGCCGTGTGGACTAGCCGGCTGTTTTCTACTTTTATTCTTGACTTTACCGGCTTTGGTTCGAACCGCACTAAAACCAAAATTATTTTGTATGCTATAACTGTACTTTTTTGTAATTGTGTAATTGTTATCGATAGGATAAAATACTGATAAAATAAGTGTTTTCAGGTGCATTACAGGGAAAATTGATTTTTTGTCGAAAAACATGAGCAATGTAACGCCGCATAACAGCATCGCCGCAGCAACGTGTTTTTTTTCGTTTATGCGGTGATTTTCAACGCATAAAAATGATTTTTTATGTGGCAAAAAGGCACACTTTTAAGCAGTTCGGCGGCTAGCGGCCCAGCGGCGTGAAGTTTGCGGCCTGGCTGCCTAGCGGCCTAGCGGCCTAAAATCGGTTTCTATTATAAACCATTTATACATGCCTTTTCTTCTGAAAAAAATGACAAATTTATGGTTTCTTTTCACAAATGACCATCCTTTAGCGAATGTCTGCATTTCGCCCAGCACTCGACCAAGCTGCCTAAAAATCAATTGTAGCGAATATCAGCATTTTCATTTTTTTGTATTTAGCAAAATTGTTAAACCATAGATTTATCATTGTTTTGGAAGAAAACGCATGTATACATACTTTGAAATAGGAAACCATTTCACCACACTAGGCCGCTGAGGATCTCGATTGATTTTTTTTTTGAAAAAAATGTTTATAATTGCTTAAGAGTGATAATTTGGGCATAAAAATAGAAAATATATAAAAAAAATAGAAGGAGAGGCATGTTCACATGCATTAAAAAGCTGACTCCTTGGTCGACTTTTTGAAAAAAATGTTAATAATCGCCTCAGAGTGATAGTGTGTGCTTAAAAAATCAGTTAATATTTCTTTGAAAATGCATGTATACATGCTTTGAAATAGGATAGCATTTTAGACCGCCTGGCCGCTAACTTCACGCCGCTAGGACGCTAGGCCGCTAACTTCACGCCGCTGGGCCGCTAGGCCGCTAGGCCGCTAACTTCACGTTTTACTTTTAATGTCATTTCAAACTGATAATAGGGTCATCATGGACTTCTTTCTTTCATTGGGTGTGTTTTTATGCACTAGTCGTTTGAACACTCAAAGGGTTTATTTTTAACTTCTATTTTGGCTCAACTTGCCAACTTTTCCCATATTTTCTTTAAAATGACAGTAATATGCAACGGCCTAATCCTAATCATCACCATAATCAACAACATCATCACAACCACCATCATCATCACCACAATCACAACCACTACCACCATCATCATCACCACAACCATCATCATCATCATCATCATCATCATCAACGTCATCACCATCGTTTTTGTTGAAATATTTTTTAGCTTTATAATAAATGGTGAAGTTAATCCCCTTTATGTGGCAAAAAGGCACATTTGCGCCCCATATGAGCAATTTCTGGTTTATGCGTTGAGCGTCGCCGCATAAACGTTTATGCGTTGAAAATCACCGCATAAATGGAAAAAACACGTTTATGAGAGGATGCTGTTATGCGGCGTTACAGAGCGAGTTACTTTAAAGAAACGTTTTAAAAATAGGTAAGATTATCTACTTATATTACATTTTGAACTTTAACTTATAATTTTAAATCCTTCCAACGAAGGAGGTGCTTGGAAGTGACAAAGTTCATTAATAATTTTCTTTAAAAATTATCTACTAAAACTTTGACACCAAGTCAATACCGAAAATGGAGTACGGGAAGTAACTGAAAGTTAAAATGTGATTTTCTTCTGTCAATTACTTCTATAAATAGAATCAATAATATGCCACTTCAATAGTATACATGTGGATATGCTGCGGACATGAATACTTTTATAGGTTTGTTGTTTTCTATTATTGATTGTTAATTTACC